>NC_046241.1:10634338-10649338 GCF_009819885.2 Catharus ustulatus | reverse complement strand
GCTACTGTAAAGAATTACCATTTATTGATAATGAAAGGTAAAAATTAACCACCTATTCAACGATCCCGCGCCTCTTCCAGGCGTTTAAAACCACAGACGTTTCAGAAAAGATTTACTGCAGCTCCTGGCATTGAACCTGCTATTTTAAATGTTTGGGCTGCGAGTGAGGGAATTAATACAACTTCCACCATGATTATTTTTATGATTAGTGTAAAATAAAATTTCATGGTGTATCCTTTGCCTTGAGCAGCTGGGCCCAGCGCTGCCTTTTCCCACTCAGGAAGAGGCTGAACTAAACCTTAATACGTTATTGCCTTTTTTAACAGGGTTTATTATTCCAAGCAATTCCTAGGTAGACCCTGAGCAGGGAAAAGAAGCAGAGCCAGGATCAGAGAGTGACAAAAAACAACACAAGTAATAGACAAAAAATCAGATCTATGTCTGGGGAATGTTATGCAGAGTTATTGTCACCAACATTAACGATATCTAGGTGCTGCATATCAGGCAAATCAGATTTATATCACTGTCTTCTGCCAATTGCAGGTGCTCCACCACAACTTGTCAAGACAGCCTGTCTGAGTCTTCACACGTCAGACAGAATCACAGCACTTGGTGTTTTGGTCTGTTGACAGCAATTTATTTTGATGTGTTGTCACAATACGGAATTCTTCGAGGCTCTACACCACAGTGCCAGCGAGTCCTACTGTACTTTCCTGCTGCCAGATGCTACAGGTTCGTAGAGGGAAAAAACTGACAATTTATGAAAAAAAAGAAAAAGAAGGGAGAGTTTGTAAGTGTGCAGAAGGCATTTGGAGCCGAGCTGTGCCCTGGGAGCACGGTCAGGGGCAGACCCTGGCCCCACGCCCCAGGGGTCCAGCAGGAGGGACAGGGACAGCTCTGTCAGGACACTTCAGCCCTGTCCAGAGGAACCCCTGCCCTCACCCACCATGCCCAGGCCTGCCCATGGTGGCACATGGCATTTACATGGAGCCATGTGTGGCACTGGGATGTGAGCTTGGGAGAATTCCAGGAACTGCCACAGCAGGGACAATGGGACACTGCAGCTCTGGGGGTGTCCCTGGCCTCACCTGGTCCCAAGCAGTGTAGGCCAGCACAGCCACAGTGGTCACTGCTAAGCTGGAACAAATACACCAACTCTGGAAGGGAAAGTATTGAGGACTTGATTTTTCCTCAAACGTGAGCATGTTTCCCACTTGGCAGCAGGGCTCCCGTGGGGACAGGGACAGCATGCTGCTGCCAGGGGAGTCTTGGTGGGATCCCACTTGGGTTTGGGAGCATCCACTGCAGGCATCAGCACCAGTCTGCCTGGATGCATTTGTCTAAGGAATAGACAAAGTCCAAAATATATCCATTTTCCTGCCCTAAACCAAAGGATTTGGTTTTGTCCCAGACAGCCGTGTTGCCCCAGCAGGTGCCTCTGATGTGGTCCCCAAAGCCCCCAAACTGACCCACTTTTCCCAGGCTGCTCACTTTGAGAAGACAGCAGTTTTCTGGCCATATCCTGCATCCTGAGCTACGTTTCTGGATGTGGAGATATTTGATGTGGGGCTCCCCCCAGCCCCGCTGTCCCCTCCTGGCTGTGCTTCCCCCACCCACTGCAGGCTGGCATGAGGAGCATTTCCCGAGGACAGAAACAGACAGATTACAAGGAAAAAGGTTAAAAAGTAAGTACTAGTGGGGAATTCTTTTCAAGGACTGCTTGATTAGAAACAACCACATTCATATTCAAACCTTTTAGAACCAAGTTGCCTTTCTCAACAAGGTGTCTCTGAGGATATTTGCCTGGCTTTGTTATGGGACTCCTGACACTTCTAATAGAGCTTCTAAATAAAAAAACCCAGTGCATTTGTACTGCCAGGCAATAACCTTCACGTTTTACTCTCCATTCATAATGAAAATTAAGGGCACATGACCTGCATGCTAGGTGGCTTCGAGGACCACAGGCAAGAAAATGTGGGAAGTGTGTGTGTGGTGAGCATGTCGAGGGACGCTGAGCTGTGCAGGGGATGCCAGCCAAGGCGCCTGGGCCAGCCCAGCACCACCTCGAGAGGCTGGCTGGCAGGAAAAGCATTCCTGCTCTGCAGCAGCGCCGCGTGAAAATCTGTTTGTGATTATTTCTCATTCAGAAATATGATACAACAAAGATATCACTATTATTCTGTGTTTCTACTGGAGGAAAAAACACCTAATGCAATTTGATCCCATAGCAAAGCACAGCGCTCGCAGGAAGGAAGGCTGTAATTTGACAATCAACCCTTATGGAACAAACCTGATGTGCTGAAATGTTTATTCTAGAAGAAATACTTCCAGAGAATATTTCAGTGAAATCAGGTAAAGAGTAGAACATTGATATGAAAAATACCACCACTCAGGAATTAACTGTAAGTACCACTTTGTTTGCATCTGGGAATTGGATCTGGACAGCAGAGCCCACTCTGGGGCAGCTGGCTCAGCCCCCAGTGCCCCAGCAAAAGGATAAAAGCAACGTGGGCAGCAGGAGACTTGCTTGGGGGATCCTGAGCTGCTCTTGGAGAAAGGGAGCAGCTCTCTGGGTCGTGCCCAGGCTGCTTTGCCACAGCCACAGAGCTCTGGCAGCCCAGAGCGGGGAGCAGCCCTGGAGCAGGACAGGGACACAACCACCAATGCCTCACAACAACACCATGTGTGTGCCTGGTGTGAAAATCTGTGCACACGTGTCAGAGCACAGGCATGTGCCAGTGGCAGGGATGAGAGCTGGGGCTGAAGGCTCCATGTGGGCAGCCTGCCACTCGTGCTCATCGCGCGGCGATCGCCGTAACCAAATGGAGTCAATGACGCGGACACCAATTAACACATGCCACTCCGATTTGCGTTTCTGTGCCATACTTTATTAAACACTTTCAGATGTAATTGAACAACACTGTTCCACAATTAAGCACCACACAGTCCTGTACTTTAAAACAAAAGCTATGACAGTTCTGTACTCTATTAGCACTGGTAGATACTGTGTAATGTAGTAAGTAATTAAAAGCTAAAACTACAGTACTGGAACAATCCTAATCAGGCTCCAATTCCAGCAGCAATACAAGTGTATTAATTTTTTTAGCACAGTGCAAGTACTTCAGCACTGTCCTACAAAACCTACACGTTGCCTGCTCCAAGAATAACCAGACATCCTCTTTTTCTGCTGGCAAGCAGGAGCCAGCCTGTGACGGTGCCAGAGCAGCACCAGTGAAGACACCACCTGTCCCCGCGCTGTGGGGACACGGACACTGTGCCTGGAGCAGGGAATGCCCAGGCAGGGAGGGACAGAGCAGGGAGAGCTGCAGGGCACGGCCAAGGCTGCTCCTTCCATGCACGGACACCCAGCAGCCCAAACCGTGGGGCTGCCATGGCCTGTCTTCGCAGGCAGCAGTGCAGCTCCTGCAGCCAGCAGGGAGATGTGCCCGGGATGCTGTTCTAGCACAGCCTGGAGAGGAGCAGCGGGGCTCTGCCATCCACAGAGGGCACAGGTACCCCAGTGCCACCCGCCCGGTGCTGCAGGCTGCACTGTGCACAGCACTTGCAGCTTGTGTCCCTTGGGATCCAGCCCGGCCGGGAGTGTGCCACAGCCCCAGGATCCAGTCACAGCCCCAGGACCCAGCCAGGAGTGTGCCACAGCCCTGGGACCCAGTCAGGAGTGTGCCATAGCCCTGGGACCCAGCCAGGACTGTGCCACAGCCTGGGACCCAGCCGGGAGTGTGCCACAGCCCTGGGACCCAACCACAGCCCTGGGACACAGCCACAGCCCCGGGACACAGCCAGGAGTGTGCCACAGCCCAGTCGGGAGTGTGCCACAGCCCTAGGACCCAGCCAAGAGTGTGCCACAGCCCAGGGACACAGCCACAGCCCTGGGACCCAGCCGGGAGTGTGCCACAGCCCTGGGACCTGGTCATAGCCCTGGGACCTGACCTACCTGTCCTACCTCACCTCCATAGCCCTGGGACCCAGCCATCCCCACGGCCACCACCTGCCCTTTCTGCTGTCCACAAACCCCAGAGCTGCCTCACCAGCAGCAAGAGCCATGGGCAAGGATACAGGCTGGTTCAGAGCAGATCCTTGGCCAGCAGCGCTCTGAGGAAGGGAGTCCATCCATCCAGCTGGAGCACACAGGGCCGTTCGGACTCGCCCTCGCGGAGGAGACGAGCCCACGGACACAGCACAGCCCTTCCTGGCCTTTCCTCTCCCTCTGCTGAGCCTGCACCGCTTCATGGCTGAGGAGGAAGAGGATGGATTCATCCTGGGTGCATCCAAACAAACACAGCCGTTTTGGGATCAGGGAGGGGGCTCACAGGCTTTGTCCCCTGCCAGTCGTGTGTTTTCTGGAGCAGAGCACATGGGCAGCTGTGTTCTCCCTGCAGGGCAGCTCTGGAATTCCTGGGAACAGTCTATTGGCTTGCAAAAATTTAAAACCACTTCTAAACGCATAGTGGCATGTGTATTTCTGATAGGCTCCCATTAACTTTGTTAGGCAAGTTTGAAGATTTAAAGGATTACAATTTCTGTATTGTCACATAGTTGCTATGGCATCATCGCTGAGCTCCATCTTGCATACCTACGGAATGGGATGAGGACAGAGAAACTGCAATGGAAGCTAAAGAGAGGCTAAAAGGACTGCAAGGAGCTGTGAATTCATGGAGATAATTCCAAGCTTCCCTTTTGTTCCCCCTGGCAGGAGAAACGTGATTTAAAATACAGACCCTGCACCTGGCTCCCTCCAACCAAGGGGATCAAATCCAGCACTGCAAACACAGCACTTACTGCCAGCACCCGAGAGCAGACACTCAACCAGCCAAGTGACCTTTTCTCCATTCAACAGCCTCTTAGAAGCAAAATTTGTTGTGAAGGCTTTGTGCTTAAAGAATGTATGAATTTATGTCAAATCCATCAGTCCAGGGACTGATAATTGCTCAGGTTGAGATGGCATTGGGGCCAGGCACAGAGAGGAGGAAAGGGAATACACCAGTTATTTATTAACTTGAGTCCCCAAAGCCTTGTTATATTCCCAAATCACAATCCTACTGGCATAAGAGACTGCTGAGATGGAAATCTCTTAGCAGCTGCCTCTCCTGCTCCCGAGCCAACGCTCCCCTCCGGTGCCGAGTGATGAGGTGGCTCTGACGCCTGCTGGAGGAGCAGAATTTAATGCACCCCATAAAAAAATCATGTACTGCCCTAAAAATCCAACAGCACTCCTTTGACATTCGAGTGCTTCAAAGCCAAGTTTGTACCTGAAGTCTCTCCTCCCCTGGGCTGGTGCTGTGGAGCAGGGGCAGTGCAGGAGAGACCCCCAAGCCCAGCCCTGCTGCACCCTGTGCCCCCTGCACCCCTGCATCGATGCCAGCTCTGCTGAGCCCGCTCCTAAAGAAGTTCTGAGGTTACACCTCGAGGCTTAGATGGGTCTTAAGTTCTCCCTTGACCTGCTGGCACAGGGCAGGGTGGTGGGTACAGAACACACTACAGGAATCAGTGAAACCAGCCAAGGTAATGAGGGGAGAAGAGAAGCCACCTTCACTCATAAAGCAACAAACAAACTGATTTTAAAAGCAAAACCACAAAATCTGTATTACCACACATATGGTTTGATGTTGATTATTGTCACAGAAATGAATTTGGGATTTATGTCATTAAGGATGAAAATCTCAGGGATCCTTGCAAGCACAGGCATCTTTCTGATACAATAAAAAAATACTTTAAAATAATTTTTACTGGTTCTGGAAGCCAGCCTCCTGGCTTTTGGAGGGTTTTTCACAGTTGTTGATTCTGGCTTGTAAAAGAGGAGTTCCTCAGGAGGAGTGCTGGAACCAAGTCCCACAGCCATGTGCAAACATCATCGTGTGAAACCCCACCCAGCAGAGCTGCCATCAGTGTGGTTCGTAATCCTCGATTTGAGCAGCTTTTCTGACTGCAAGCTGTCTGGGTAATTGCTAAGCTGTCTGTGAATTACTATTGAACTCTGTCCTTTTTTATCTCACTGACTGACTACTATTTGTTATTAGTCCAAGTAATAATAATATATTAATGCACATGCTTAATATACAGAAGTGTATGTTTGTACTGCAACTGCACTGCACTCTGACTCTGCAGCGTGGGAGAGCGCCGTGAGCGGAGCCAGCAGTCACACAGGGACCCAGCTATCATCCTCCCAAAGGCCACACAGCCCCCAGGCTCAGCACTCACTGATTTCTGCACATCAGATGCTCTGCTCCGACTGGCAATGATGGAAAACTCCCGGAATTTCCTTGCTTGGGCTGCACCCCGCTCAGGATGCAGTGTGCCAGCCCCAGGGATGGCTGTGCTGGCTGCACAGGTTCTCCGGGCACAGGGGCAACAGGAGAGGGGTGAGGCAGTGTCACCTGGCACTCCCAGTGCCCCTGGTTGGGGACACTCAGCTCCATGGATGTCCCTTCCCACGCCCTGGAGCTGATGTGCCAGGTCTCCCCTCCCAGCTGTGTCTCTGTAACTCCCATTAACCAAAACACGGTGAGTTTACACATCTTATTGATCACTGCAGAGCTCAGCACCTGGCAGCAGCTCCCAGCCTCACACACAGCATCTGGGCACTGGACCATGCTCAGATGTTGGTGCAATTCGTTCACTTTCAAAGGAAAGCTGGGAAAGTCGGCTTCAGAAAGGAATTCTTTTTTGTTGACCTCTCCACAAAAAGAGCGAAATGACCTGACTAATAGGGTTAAACATCCTTCTCCCGAGGCAGCAGCTGCCAGCCTGGGCCAGCCACAGCTCTGCTGAACACGCCTGCAGCTGCCAACCAACTCATGGGGAAGCAGAGCTAGAGAATGGCAGTGGTCGATAAATTTAATTTCTTATTAGCAAAACACTAATCAATAATCCAAACCAATTTTTTTTCTTTCCTTCTATATTTCATGCCTATTTGTGATGTGGAAAAGAGACAAATTACCACTACACTGTCACAGGAGAGCTACTGCCACGAGGTTATGGTTCAAGCAAATTAGAAGAGCCAAAGTCCAACTAGAACTTCACCTGGCCACTGCCATGAGAGGCAATCAAGTGTTTCTATAAATACATTAGGAACAAAGGAGGGCTAAGGAGGGCTTCCATCTCTTACTGGGTGTGGGGGAGTCACAGTGACAAAGGATGAGGAAAAGGCTGAGGCTCAGAGGGATCCCCCTTGCTCTCCATTCCTACCTGAAGAGGTTGGAGCCAGGTGAGGATCAGCCTCTTCTCCCAAGGGACAAGTCAAGAGCAAACAGCTTCAAGATGAGCCAGAGGACATTTAGATTGGATATTGGGAAAAATTTCTTGACAGAGGGGGTTACCAAGTCCTGGCACAGGCTGCCCAGGGCAGTGCTGAGCCCTCCTCCCTGCAGGGATGTAAAGCTGTGTGCATGTGGCACCGGCCAGTGCTCAGGGAATGGCCAGACCTGATGGGCTCAGAGGGCTTTTCCAACCTGAACGATTCTGTGATTAGCTGTTCTTTAATTACTCCCTGAACCTGGGAGTTGGTCAGAGTGCAGATGAAGCTCCTGATGGAGGTGATCTGACAACAGTTAATTGTAAACTTGATACAAAACAATACTCATTGATGGGTTTTTCTTAAACAGGAATCATGAACTGATTCCTCATGTTGTGCTGCTTTTCCTTTTTGCCAGCTCATCATTCTGTCTCCCATAAAGGCTGAAATGTCATACTTGTGTGATTATTGAACCATTGCACCCTTCCCTAAAAACATGTTTCTCAACCTTCTGTTTGGGAAGAAAAGTCTCACATGAAAAAAAAACCAAAGTAATTTTTTAAATAAGCTTCATATGTACAATTCTGGGCTATTTGTGATACAAAGCTGTTAGTGCTATCAGTGATGACTATCTTGATGTCATTCTTAAAAGCCCTTATTCTAAGACTTTGGTTCTTTTTTATCATTATTCCAATGTAGAACAACTGCCATTTTCCTCTGAAATTGGCCACTTCAGCACAAACTGCTCCCTCTAGAAGATCGAGTGGAGGAGCTCAGTGTGTTTGGAGTATCTTGGCCTAGATCCAAATTCCTGAATCACCAATCAGAATTCTGGAGGCAACCAAAACAGTGAGAAATAAAGCAGTGTAAGCCCTGGTCAGTCAGAGCAGGAGGGACACCGAGCATGGCTGTGATAGATGGGCTGCAAAATTGTACCAAGAACAGTAAAAGACGTGAACTTTCTGATTAAAGAAGTAGGTGATTAGCAATCTGCAGGGAACTCGGGGCTGGGCCACGGTCTGCTGATCCAAGGGACGTGGGCACAGCTCAGGAGGACCAGCACAGCTCAGACCTTGCTCCAGTATCACAGGTCCTGATTACTGAGGAGTTATTGATACAGCCATCTCAAGGAGTTTCAAAAAATACACCATTTGTATTCAAATATTTCATTTCCCAAGTCCCTTTCACTGCAGCAGCAATGTCACACATGCTTTCTCATGTAAATAATGCTTCAAAACAATCACATGATAATTATTCAGTCCAAACCAAACAACAACTACTAATTAAACTGAATAGAAAACAGTGCAGCAGAGAAAAGCCTGCAAAGGGCCTCATGTCGTTCGCAGCAATTCTAACCTAAAATAAATGCTGTGAGCAGGAAGGTGCCATGTAGGGAGCTCCACCTAACTTGTTGTGCTGTTATTTCCACAGTTTTAATAGGATTTTTCTATTAATCTGTGACAAACCATGAAATTTTATATTTTCACCATGACCAAGCCATGAAATTTGCCAACTTTGTCCATGATTTACATTGGGTCATAGCTATAAGGTCTGTTATGCTTTTTAACTAAATAACTACTGCAGCTTCCCCTTTGGATGGAATGAAGAATTTGCCTATAATTAAAGCAGGAATTGTTAAGTGCTGGCAGTAAAAGTTTACAGCATTGTTTGACAGTCACAAAGATAAGCCAGTAAAACCCTGGGATGCTGCATCTACCTGCACTTCCCAGCCCCCCCAACAATAGGGCTCTATCTCTCAGCATCATGAAATCAATCTCAGATTAGGTAATGAAATATGCACCAGCCTTTTCCCAGAACCTTTGACAAATCACACACAATCCTAAATCTTCATAAATCACGATTAAAGACAAGTATATCATCACCAACGCATATATCTTTCCATGCCTGACCCAGAGACTAATGAGAAAAGGCCTAGACTATCTCATCTGATTAATTAATTCAAAATGTCTGCTGTTATTCAAATGTGAGGCTGGTATTATTTGAATAACACTTGACAGCAGTGCCTGAAGATATCATTTCTGATTTGTGAAGCTGCTGCTGCATAACTGATGATAGTTTATGAAAATGTTCCATCGAAGCTGCTTTTCTTGGCACAACTGTGAAAGATTTTCTGGAGAGAGGGTTTTGTGTCAGTAGTTGATGCTGCTAACATTGTCAAATATTTCCAAAATCTGTAACATCTTGGAAACCCTTTTTTCCTGAAGCCTTGTTGAATATTAGCTCCTTCATACCCTGAGAAATAAATATCTCAATATATATATGTTTGCAGCAAAGCCAAGGCAGCTGGATTTGACCCTTTCCATGCTGCCTGTTCCCCACCAGGTCTGGGGAACACAGCAGCACGTCCCAGAGCCAAGGAAGGGCTCAGGGAGTCCACTGCCCTGACACAGCTCTGCATGTGCTGTGTTCTGAGGGGTTCTGAGGGATATTTTTAATAGCTGGGAAGGAGCAGTACTATAATTCCATAATAAGAGGTGCATGAGCATTAATTTTGCAGGGCAAGACCAAGGGCTCGTCCAGAAGAGGTTGGTGGGTGGCTGTGGTGGGCACAGGCTGTGCCAGCACTGCAGCTCCAGCTGTGCTAGAACAGTCCCAGCTGCTCTGGGTGCTGAAGGACAAAGCCCTGGGCAGGACAATGACCCCTGGGGTCACTCCTGCCCCGCAGTGCAGCCTGTCCTGCACTGCCCAGCCCAGCTCACACAGAAATCTCAGATATTCACACGGTCCCACTGGAGCAGCCACCAGGCACAAGTTTATTTCTTTTTCTGGGAATGCTGGAGTCTCCTCTTTTTCTGGACTGAACACTCAGAGCACAGCAGTGCCAGGACTGCTCTGCCTGGACACCTCCCAGGATGTGAACTATTGCCAAAGCATCCCTGACAAATCAGGGCTGTGCCACCAAACCCGTCAGTGCAGGTGCCCAAGGTCTCTGGTTGCAGAGCAGACTCTCCATGGTCCAAGAACACACACAGAGCAGATTCCCCTGCCTCACCCCACTCACACTGCTCCAGGGAGGGCTCTGCTCCCCGGGAATCACTCTGCTACTGGGGAGTGTGTTCCCAACAGAACTCACAGCAAAGCTCCAGGGCTTTTCCTGGAGTAGGTGTGCTCTGAAACGTGCTGAGGTTCTTGTCCAGCACACCAGGGGAGGAAGATGGGTTAGTGCAAATCAGAGCAGCCACCTGCCCAGGCTGAGATCTGCAGTGGTGCCTGGTCCAGAGCAGGAGGAGCAGCTCACAGCACACCCCCAGGGAGGACAAAGATGCTCAGTACTTCATTTTATAGCACCTGTAATAAAGCCATGGGAGAAACATTCTGCAGGTCACCGAGCCTTTGAGGCACTGTTATTGGGAAGAATTTAAATTACAACTCTGTAAAAACAATTTTTAAACAGAAATCTGCATTTTAAAATTTTCTTTTTCCAGGAGATAATAATAAAAATCATTTTATTCTAAACACACCATAGCACAAAATACCTACAGCTCGTTACAATCAATTTTATTGTGGAATGTGAATGTGATGCCAGGCTTGTACCAGTGTTAAACTGGGCTGTTCTGAAGCCATGCAGCCATAAGCACTAAAGAAGAGGATGTAAAATGTATGGACTAAACCGAATATAAATCAATCATTATGACAGAAGTAGCACTTATTTGAGAGTCAGAAGTGAACAAAATATTCTGTGTCAGCAAAATGTCTCCTGTCAAAACCTGCTCTTTAAAATTTCACTACAATGTGCTGAGACAAATGTCCTTTGCAACTCCGTGGAAGGAAGCATGTTCTAAATCTTCATAATTCAAACCTTCCCTGTTTTCAGGCAACAAAGCAAGCCTGAAAGGGTTCAGCACTCCTGCTGATGGGGTAAACGCTGCTCCTCCATCCCTGGGGAGGAGCAGTGCTGCAGCCAGCACTCAGCCAGGACAGGAACACAGGGAACAGGCAGGCACAGTGGTACCCTCAGTGCTCCTGCCCTGGGCATTCCTCAGCAGCCAGCACGGAGCTCTGGCAGGCAGCACACCCCAAATAACTGATGTGTTTGCATGCAAAGGACTGAGCACCATGGCCTGCATCCCTGGTGGTGACCCAGGGGCTGGGGTTCCCTCGTGCCTGGGGTTCCTCCAGCATCACAGCACCACATCTCCTGCAGCAGCACACCTCTGGCACCCTGCAGAACAGGTGCTGCTGCACCCCTGGTGCTCAGAGCTGCTCCCTGGGGATGCCTGCTGGACACGCTGCCTCCATCCCAGCCATCCCCACCACAACCCCAGCACGACCCCAGCTCCCCTCAGCCCTCTGCCCAGAGCCTCCCACTCCCTCCCTCCACGCCATCTTAAGCAGACCATTTATCTTTGATTAAATTATAAATGTTTGAGCCCAGTTAAATCTTACAGCTAAGCGGTCTGGGCTAATGTCGTCTTTTCTTCCTCCCCTTTATCCTTCCCAAACACACCGCGCGTTCCGGAGGAGATCTGCATTATGTCACTCTTCAGTATATAAAATAAAGGGCAGGCATCTAAATCAGATCTCTGTTCTTCCTTACTTGGGATGACAGCACAAGCTGAACACTTTTGGTGGTTACACTCTTTGCCAATCTGCCACTACCTCAAGACACATAAAATACCAAATTTAAGACTTCAAAAGGGTGACTCCGTTTATGTCATCATACTCAAGAAAAAGCAACATTTTCCAATTTGGAACTACTGAGGGAATGTGCAGTGGTCTGTGAGATGTCCCATACTGCTGGGAAAGTGCAAATGTAACAAAGGTTTCGTGTTTACCCACCAAAAAGAAGAACCGTAATTTTTTTTCAATTAAATGTTTTAAATTGGACACAATCTGCCATAGTCTCTAAACCAGCAGAATTAAAGGTCTGGAATCCACTGCAACTTATGAAAAATCAAAAAGCAGTGGAGAGGACAAAGGCAAAGCAACGGCTCTTGGCAACAACCTCTTCCAACTCGAGTCTATTTTTGCAACTGTAGACATTAAAAAACCTGTTTGAAGATTAAAAATGCATAAAACTCGCAATTGACATTTATTTCCTGGAAAACAATCTATTTTTTCAGAGATGGTTTTTCCAGAAGATGATAAACTCCTTCTCCTTATGTTATGCCTTAAGACATCGTGTGCTTTTATCCTTTAGCAAAATATGAACCAGCTCCGAGGCTGACAATGCCAAGAACCATGACAAAATGGATTATTAATGAGAAACTGATCTCCAGAACTCTATTAATTTATGTCTTCCTGTCGGATCCCAAAGATGTATCAGCCCTCTCACTCAAAGAAAAAAATGCCAACATTGTACTTTGTTTTAAAGTTCTGCTTAGATGAAGAATTCATTATCCAAAGCAGTGTTGTGTTATTTCAGGCTCCTTGTAGAATAAAGATTCTTTATCAAATAGCTTAAAAAGCCACTGACAAGTGTGAGGATCTTGCAAAATATATTTACATCAACAATTCAATGAGGAATCTTGGATTTTTAACCTTTTTTTTTTCTTTCCTCGGCAACACTCCTCGCCTTGTTCTGACCTCTCAGCACTTTGGAAATGGAGACCATGAAATTCCATCTGTAAAACCTCAGAAAAACTAACACAATGGTGAGCTTTTGAAATTCTTAATTATACTAATTATTCCACTGAATATAACGATCTCACACACAAACAGAAGAAATCCGATTTCTTCATTGAGCACAAACAGCAAACAGACAAAATACCCTTTTAAGCCTCCGTGAAAAAATCTATCTAATCTGTGCTTATCATAATATTTATGAAATAAAAAACAGAGAGAAAAAATTGCTGTAATGTACTCTGGATGACCTCTGCTTGTGTGAGAGAATGAAAACAGCCTTTTGCTTTTCAATCCCCATCAAAGTGGAGTTAAAGGAGGGACAGCATTCCCTTGCTCACTGCCATTAATCATTGCTTTCTTCAAGCAAGTGCGTATTAATTTCTGTCATCCCAAACATCATCGAGTATTGTTACAGCACCGTTCACTCCTCATTCAGCACCAGTTGTTACCAGTTTCCCTACACTGAGCAGAGACAGGGTGAATCGTGTGGATTTCAGTGGTGGAGGCCTTTATCCCTGGGGTGCTGACACCAATTAAGCCATTTCAAGAAGAAATGAGAACAGGCGCAGCCCTCGGCGGTAACGAGAGCTCGCACCCAGCCCTGGCCGGGTGCCACAGCTCCTGCACGGAGCTCGGGCACTGCAACCCGGGCATGGGAACCACAACCTGGGCATGGGAACTGCAATCTGGGCATGGGAACTGCATCCTGAGGATGGGCACTGCAATCTGGGTATGGGCACTGCAATCTGGGCATGGGAACCACAACCTGGGCATGGGAACTGCAATCTGGGCATGGGAACTGCAACCTGGGCATGGGAACTGCAACCCGGGCATGGGAACTGCATCCTGGGCATGGGAACTGCAATCTGGGCATGGGCACTGCAACCTGGGCATAGGAACCACAACCTGGGCATGGGCACTGCAACCTGGGCACGGGCACTGCAACCTGGGCATGGGCACTGCATCCCGGGCATGGGAACTGCAATCTGGGCATGGGACCTGCAATCTGGGTATGGGAACTGCAACCTGGGTATGGGAACTGCAACCTGGAGATAGGAACCACAACCTGGGCATGGGAACTGCAACCTGGGTATGGGAACTGCAACCTGGGCATGGGAACTGCATCCCGGGCATGGGAACTGCAACCTGGGCATGGGAACTGCATCCCGGGCATGGGAACTGCAACCTGGGTATGGGAACTGCAACCTGGGCATGGGAACTGCATCCCGGGCATGGGAACTGCATCCCGGGCATGGGAACTGCAATCTGGGTATGGGACCTGCATCCTGGGCATGGGACCTGCATCCTGGGCATGGGAACTGCATCCTGGGCATGGGAACTGCAATCTGAGCATGGGAACTGCATCCTGGGCATGGGAACTGCAACCTAGGCATGGGAACTGCATCCCGGCCATGGGAACTGCAATCTGAGCATGGGAACTGCATCCTGGGCATGGGAACTGCATCCTGGGCATGGGAACTGCAACCTAGGCATGGGAACTGCAATCTGGGTATGGGAACTGCAATCTGGGCATGGGAACTGCAACCTGGGCATGGGCATCATATCCTGCCCTGGCACTGCAACCTGGGCATGGGAACTGCATCCCGGGCATGGGAACTGTAACCTGGGCATGGGAACCGCAACCTGGGCACGGGCACTGCATCCCGGGTATGGGACCCGCATCCTGGGCATGGGAACTGTAACCTGGGTATGGGAACTGCAATCTGAGCATGGGAACTGCATCCTGGGGATAGGAACCACAACCTGGGCATGGGAACTGCATCCTGGGCATGGGAACTGCAACCGGGTACGGGCACCACATCCTGCCCTGGCACTGCAACCTGGGCACGGGCACTGCAACCCAGGCACAGGCACCATATCCTGGGCATGGGAACCGCATCTTGGGCACAGGAACCGCATCCCGGGCAGGGGCACCACATCCTGCCCTGGCACCACATCCTGGGCATGGGAACTGCATCCCACCCAAGCACCACAACCCAGGCACAGGCACCACATCCTGCCCTGGCACCACGTCCTGCCCTGGCACCACGTCCCAGGCACGCACAGCAGCCGCAGCAGCCCCAAGAGCCAAGCTGGGCTTTGCCACACCTGGGATTCTGTAATCCATGACTGCCTGACAGAGCTGAAATGGGAGCAGGGGG
>NC_046241.1:10594338-10629338 GCF_009819885.2 Catharus ustulatus | reverse complement strand
TAGTGTTAGCAACTACAATATTATTAGATGCTGGGTATATTGAAAGGAAGAAATATTTCCTTTATTGAACACAAAACACCATAAATTTAGGTAAACCGAAATTAGTTCATGTAATACACTGACATCCAAGAATTTATGTATAAAGAGTCTATCATTTAATTTTCAGACATTCAATTTCTATACTTGGTCACAGTCAAAAGGTCAAGAACCAACAAGTCAATAAGTTCCCAAGCTCCATATTGATATCACGTCACTGCCCTAACAAGTGGAGAGGAAGAAAGAAATAATTCACAAAAAAAAATCCTCAGCTGCCTTTGGAGGGCAAATCTCCCTCAGTGTCCCATGGCAGCACTGGGCACCCAGAGAGCCCCATCAGTGCCAAAACCTGCCCAGCCCGTGGCACTGGGGCTGGTGGCACTGGTGGCATCGGGCAGGGCGGTGGTGCCCACACCCCAGTGCCCGCTCTGCTGTCCTCGGGCTTCCTTTCCTCTCTTCACCCAGTGCAACACAAGAAAGAAATACGAGGTAGAAAAACTGATAGTTCCCACTCTATTTGAATAACAAGTGAAATCCTAAAAATCCCTCCACTGCATGTTATTACCAAGTGTATCTCCAGGTTTTATAGTGACAGGACTGTGCTATAATTTCTGAGAAAACCTCGGCATAAAGCTCCATAAACCCAACCACTCCTGTAATGTATCACCTTATCTAGTGCACAATCATTTCCACAACTTTTCATGTTAGTATAATTTGTTCAAAAATGGTAATAAATACATCCTTGAAGTCAAATAAGAATCATTGCACAATCTACTGTAACTTGTTCTTACTAGTGACAGTCAATCATGCTACCAGGATCTTGCATGAAAGAAAATAAGCAAACATTTGGGTGTTCTGTAATTACAAACCTCACTAAAAGCACGCTTCCTTCTTTAATCAACAAATATATGAAAGTGTGCCTGGCAGAGCCCTTTGAGTGTGCCACCCTGCCTCAAACAGCCACTGCACAAGGAAAGCACCGATCCCCGGCGACCGGAGCAAACCTTCTCTTTCTGTACCAAGCAAACCAGCCACCAAGGCACAAAACCCTGATATCCTTTAAGCAGAGGTCTAACCATGGAGTAAGAAAACATTCCTGATCAAAGCCAAGACGAGAAGAATTGTAAGGAAAGCTTAATTTCTTCATCTCCAGGAGGTAAGACTCACTGGCAGCCAAAATGGAATGAAGCGGATACTGTAAATAGTGTTGATAGTTTACCTCTGACATCACAATTTTAATCAAACCCAAGACTTGATAAAAATACTCATTTTTAACACACAGCACCAAGTCAACACAACCTGCACAAAAAATCAGATGGACAACATGTCCATTTCACAGATAAGAGAAGCAGGCTCTTGCATTCACTCCCCCGAGGCAGTGGCCGGGCTGGGGCTCTGCCCTTCCCAGGTCACCACGTCCCTCCTCACTCCATGGGGAGCAAGGTTCCTCCCCAGCCAGCAGCAGCACAGCACTCACACCAGCAATGCCAGGATTTCCTCTCCAGCATCGTCTTCTCCTGAAACAACGCCATCAGGGGTCTACCGGTACTGGGAAAGTTAAGGTTGGCCTCAGAACATTTTCATCACTTAGATCTTTTGTTCAACAGTCTGAAGCCCAGAAGGAGCAGCTGGAGCCCAGCAACGCTTCCTTTTGCTGCCTGTGAGAACTGACTTCGCAGTGGCGGGCGATGCTTAGTTCCTTCCAGTACCCAAAAGGTTCACTATGACAACTAAAGTTTTTGGATTCTAAATTGCTGATGGGATTCTTTGGGAGCTGTGGGCGACCAGGGCCATGAGGCTTCCCATGAGAAGGGCACTGGGGCCCCTTTGTTGGGCCAGCAGGCTCCGGGGGCGCAGGGACCCGCGGAGCACGTGCCACTTGTCCTGTGCCACTGAAACCCCCGCGGCTCCGCGGGAACCGCCGTGCTTCGTGTCTCATGTGCTTCATGTTAAAAATTTCCCAACAGTGATAGACTTCAGCTGCCAGGATCAGGGAGAGCATGTGCATCCAGCATGAACGGCCCCCGCACGCAGCTCTGGGCCATTTTTTTATCCTTTTTCCTTCCTTTTAAATAACTATTGGGGCTCATAACAAGCACTGTCACTCCAGCACTGCTCCCCTGATTGACTTTGCGACAATGATCTGTGGAGGAGATGGGCACTCAAACAGCCACTCTGCTGCACTCAGGCTAAGAGGACTAGAGAGGCTTGGCTTGGGTTTGCTTTTTGCTAAATTTTTGTTCAATTTCCAGAATTACTTATCTGATTTTTTAAAAAACGGTATTGAAAAAAGAAAACTAATCACAAAACCGTAGTAAAGCAGCTCAGAGGCTGAATGAAAACCACACGCACACACAAAAACTCCAAACCTCAAAAAACAAAGGAAAATTTGAACTAAATCAGAACATCTCATCTTTGAGCCATCCTGGAGCACCCTGATCCAGCAGAGGTCTCAGCACAGCGATCTTATGTATCATATATGCTCTAATAAATAGGTTCAATGAGTTGAGTTAAGGGCAGAGTTTAACTATTAACTCCAAATTCCCTCACTCTTATGGCTGTAAGTCAATCCCTTAATGTTACTTTAACACAATTTCTGACAGTTGAATAAAATCTATGGTCAATATTACAACCCCTTTCCTTCCTAAAGGAAGGAAAATACATGTGTGATTTGCATCAGAAATGGTGGGAAAGGCGGTGGGGGAGCGGGGGTGACAAATGTCCGCAGCCCCATTGGCCAGGAACGCGAGCATTCCGTCTGCCTTCAGCTGGTTGGGCCCTCACACCACCCCCAAAACCACCTCCACACAGGTACAGCGCTCAGCACAGGAGCCCTGAGCAGGCACAGACATCAGAACACAAAGCTGTAAGATATATCTAAAATAATCCCACAAAAATCAGATGACACAAAGAATTCAAATAGTTTCCTTTTGTTAAGATACAGTAACTGAGAATACAATGAAATTCTTCATGTTCGGTATCTCCCATTAGATCAATTAATATTCAGAGAAAGGCTTTAACATGAAGTTTAAATAATCATAGAAGGAGAAAAAGAACCACCAATGTTCTAGAAGCTTCTCTAGACCTTTCAATCAATTTTATTTATATGCAAAACCAAGAGAAACTCAGAAAAAACAAAGCTCCTCCTGATGCTAAAGCTCTCAATTTACTGACAGGCAAATGGCTTCATGCTGCCACTTAATCTCATTTCTTGCATAATGCCCTCTAATTAGCATATCAAAGTGAATTAATACTTCTAGGGCATTAGCAATGGGAAAATCTGCTCCAGGCTTCACAATAGCAGTTAAGCAAGAGCCAAGAAATCCTCAAAAACACCACAAACCACTTTGCATTGCAAAACTGTTCAATTTATTTATCCTCTCTCTCTAAACACTTTTACCGCACACTGTTTTACTACTGTTCACCAAACAAAATGATAATTGCCAAAGTTACCAGCATCTGTAATGCCTGTTTAGAATCTTAATTTAGATTGTGTACTTGAAGCTCTCTAGATGCTTCCATTGACCCCGTCATACACCACAGGACATACTGGAAAACTGTTGTTCTTTTCAAAAATGCTGCCGGGATAATATTGTTAAATAACCTTTCCCACTTACAATAAATGATTAAAAATTAAATAATCTATGACAAAGCCACCTGCTGGACAATGAGGAATGAGAGATTGGCTTTAAATGTTGATGCATGACTGAAGTATAGCAAAAGGGTTTGACCTGTAAACACATGATACAAACCCACCTCCCTTCCAGGTGATGGATTTGTATTACATGGGATATTCAGTGATTCACATTGTTACAGTCCCTGTGACAGGGCAACACGCACTGAACTGATCATTAACAAAACAACTGAAACACCTAAAAGAGCCTAAAATTAAAGTAAGTGCATAATGATTCTCACTATATGCTTTTATGCAAAACATGCTATTTTTATTCAATTCCTGATGCAATAAACACATTTGAGCTGTTACAATCAGAGATCAGAGCTTTTCTCCTTTAAAAAATGTTTTCGGAATCTACATTTAATCACAGGTCACTTTGCAAAATATAAATTGCAATTTATAAACAAGGTCTAAAAAACCCCTGAAACTTCATAACCTTAGGGATCCACACCAGTCTTTAAAAATAGAAAAAGAGCACCGAGGGGAAAAAAAACCCACCCAAACCCTTCCTCCCAACCCCAGTATTCCCACCCCAAGCCCAGGAAGGGCCTGGAGCACCAAAGGAAGGCCAGCAACAAAGAGTACAAGAAAACGCCGGGGGTCAGTGGGGTTTTCTGCATTTCTGTTCGAAACATGAAGGGGAAAAAAAAGTACAGGAATAACAAAATAAATTATGCTGGATATTTATCTGGTACTTCGAGCCTTCCTGAAGAATGTGCGTTGGTGAAAAGCGGAGCGGTGAAGGAGCAGGCTGCATTACCTTTCCTATTTAATTCCCTGCTTCCTCCCTCAGTCCCGGCAGCACCGTGGAGCAGCTCTAATGTCCAGCTGAGCTGCACAATTCATCTGTTTGCCTGATGAACTACTCCAACTCTATAAAAGCATGAACTGTAAGAGCTGACAGAAACTTTAATAATTTATATTAAATATTGATGTGAATTATTTACTCCATTCACACTTAAAGCCAGGAATTGCCTACCAGAGAAAAGCAAACGTGACAAAAGGTCAACACGGCGGTGAGAAAAGGCAGGCGGTGTCAGGCATGTGTTATCTGAACCATGCTGATCACCTTGATAAGCGAAGAGCATTAAACATGACTGCTGAGCAAACAAACAAAGCATTCTTCTCGGGGTGTCAATCCGCGCTCCGGCGGCTCCGCTCGGGGCTCCGCTGCTTTGGGCTCGCTCCAGCACGGCTCGCATCCACCCTGCGCTCGGGGAAAATCCTCCGAGCCACACGGGCACCGTGTGCGAGCCACTGAAAAACTGCCCCAAAATCTCAGGGCACGTCCAGCCGGACCGCCCCGCGCCCCGCTCCCTAATTATTAATACAGCCTGCGTTCAGATTTAAATATTGCGTGGCATTTGTAACAATTTAGAGTGTCTAATTCTGCTTATATTTGTCTACGGTAGACTGCAAATATCATTATATTAATGTTTCACACAAATCAATGTTTAAATTGAAAAAAGACAGCATAATATCCATATCATGCAACTTTTCCATTGAAAGCTGTAGGAACAGAGCTTGATAAATGTGTTAAATCCTGGAAAAAAAAATAAAAGGACTGCTTTGCATTCCCTACATGCCATGATAATAATTTATTTCTGAATGCAAAAATTCCTTAACTCACAACAAGCATCCTAAAATACACCACACGGTAACTGCTATAATTTGGTATTTTCAGATAAGCAAGCAAATGTGTCGAATTCAAAAATAAATGGAAGGGCATGAAAGACAGCTATAAAATAAAATAAATAAAATAAATCCCTGCTTCTGCTTAAATTAGTATTGACAAGTAGGGCAAAATTTATCCTCTTCAGAGAGAAAAAAAAAATCTCAGGAACCACTAATCCCAGTACTCAAGGTGAAGCTGGATATTTAAATACAGCAAGGAGCACCAGCAGTGGGAAGCGCTGAAGGTAAAGTGCAGTCTCAGGTTCTGAGAGACAAAATACCACGAATTTCTCTAATGCCCATAATCACCAAATCGCCATTTTCTCAACTAGAGAAGCGCCCTGGTAGAAATCCACAAAAGAACCAGGCTGCTGATAATGAATGTGTTGGAAACAGATGACCAAACGACAATCAAGACACTTTATTCAATTTATTTTTTCCTAGTAGGACATTTATGAAGAAAAGCAATGTCATTGCCATAAGGACAGTGCAAACGACCAAACGTTCTGCTGCACGGCATCATTTGTAATACATCTGCTGGCAATTAAAAAAATACATTCAAAAGTACAACCACTGGGTCAGTGACAAACCTTGGTACTGAAGCATGAGATGGGAAGCAAAAGCTGAACAATTTAAGCTGAGCTGGACACACATAAACACCGAGCACTGACTTCTTCAGGTAGTCAGGAAACAACAAAATATGTATTTCACAGCTTGAAAAAAAAAAACCAAACAAGGCTACACATAAATAATTTAAACAGCTAAAGTGAGCAACAATAACATCAGAGCTGATATTTAGAAAATAGCCAAAACACACACACACACACACACAGATACATGTGTGCTATCAGTGCCATTTCATTGTTCCACCTGAATCCTCTCATGTTCCAGCAGGATTGCCATGATTGCGGGTTACAGTGTAGTTAAGAGTTGTTTGCACTAAACAACAGTTTACAAACGCTGAAAAGTTGGAATTTGTGCCGTGCAAGCGCAGAGCGCTGCGCTGCCTTTTACAGCCCCACGGTGCCGACAGGGGTTAACATTTTCCAGCTGTGCCAGAGGCAGCGAAGCCAGGGCTGCTCCAAGGAGTCCCCGGCGCGGGTTCCAGGCTCTGCAGCACGGACAGGGGCTGAGCTCCCGGGCCATGCCATGCCATCAATAAGGAGCTGTGCAGCCAGGCAGGCCCGCTGCAGCCCTGTCCTCACAGCGCTCCGCTACTCACAGCTGCAGCAATAAAAACACAGGGAACTTGGGCACCACAGCCAGGGGTTAACCCTGTGCCCAGCACACGGTCTGTCTGGTTTTCAGAGCTTTTTTTATTTATTCTTTAAAGCAAAATTCTATGCGAGGGGAGAATGATCTTAATGAACATTTTCATCCTCTCTCTTTAAACATAAAAAATAGTTGCAGCAGCCCGAGCAGCCGAGCAGGCCTTTCGCTTCCCCTGCGGACACCTCCTGCAGTCGAGAAGTTCATTAAGTTTTATGATCTTCCCAAGTCAGTCCTGCTTATAAGCCTCACAAAGGCCACAAATCTGGCAAACCATCATGTATGCCATTAGGCTTTACTAGGAAATGAATGCTATTTAGGGGTGGTGGTGACAGTAAATTCGGGGTTGGTTGGCAGCTATCATTGTTGCTGCTGGACTTGGCCAAATAAATAAATAAATAAATAAACAAACAAACAAACAAATAAATAAATAACTGTAGGTGTGTACACGGTTATGCACGTGAATTCAGACATTTTTATAAACATGTAATCCTGTCTCTACAAATGACTTTTAAAGACAAAAACCCAAATTATCTATCAACACAGTCCAGGACCTAATAATATATTGATCCATTGGGAAATAATTGCAATTCCTTAAGACATTTTAAGACTACAAGAATTAATACATTTTCACTTCTTTCTCTATAAGAATAACCAGGACCCTAGGCTGAGCAACATCCTGGGGGAAGCCTAATAAAGTCACCAATCTGAAGGTGTTTTAGTCCATAAAAAGGAGCTATTAAAAAAACGCCAAACAACGGTGCAAATCGGTTTTTGACTCCTCCTGGCACGACCTGAGGAAGTGGACTGTGACACAGGTATGCAACAGATGTGTGTGAAGGCAACTCCACGGCGTGCAGGGACACCTCGGAGAGCAGGAAAAGCTCATCTCAACGGGGCCACCCCGTCCTCACCTGCTTATCCTCCTGTTTCATTGGGGGGCTTCACCAGAACTCTGCTATAATTTTTTCTTTGAACTAATTAAAGACAGAATTGGCAGTTTCTTTATGAACACCGTGCTACCTTGTGGTTGCCTCTCAGAATACACACAGCTAATAATAGCTGTAAAGCACTTAAATGTATTATGCAGCACTTTTGAAAATGTTAAAATGTTAAAAAAGAAATGTCAGGCTAAATTCAGTAACTCAGTGATTTGCTTTGTACATGGTAAATACCTCACAGGGAGAAAAAAAAATCTTCAGCTCCTGACCCTGTGTGAGGCTTTCAGAAATGAGATGCATCCATTAACCCTTGCCGGGAAGTGACAGAGTGGCTCCACGTAAACTGAGGATTCCTCCTCGTGCTCTCTCCCAAAGCCCTCACTCTCTGTACTGAAAGCTACTAAAATGTAAATAACTGCTTAATTCAATATAAAAATTACTTAAATACGGCATGGCTTGTTTCTGAATAGACATGACTGCTAGGCTCCAGCCTCCCTCCTCACCTCTTGGAGGAAGACAGTGATAAAGCCATCATGGCATTTCCCACACCCAGGTAAACTTTGGTTCTGATCACGAAGAATTAAACGCCAGCACATGACCCCATCGGAGGCAGATTTAAGCACCTGACAATTTTTGGAACACAAGACAATGCAGAGCCCTAGGAGGAGAGGGGACACCTCTGCTTTAACTGCACCTCAGACCCTTCCTCGTGCTTCCAGTTTAGAATTGTTTGAGCCGTTCCCTCCGAGAACAGCTTCCAGAAAACAGGCTACAATTTATTTCCACGTTTTCTTTGCTTTAGCACCCTAAGTACAGCTTGCACAGACATTTCAGCTCAACTGGGAGACCCTGAGTGAAGGTCCCCTTCCGGGAAGAGTTTTTGGTGGAGGTGTGCATCCATCTCCATCAATCACTGAGAGCATTAATCGCGTCCCTCCCGTGCTGCGGGCTGGCAGGAGCTCGCCTTTGGCCAGGCAGACGCCTTCACTCTTTGTTGCTTCTCAGCGACCTCACAAAAGAGAGGTAACTTGAAAACTTGCTCGACTTCTTGCAACGCAAATGCAGGATGCCAACTTACAAGGGTTCACTGAAACACCCCGAAATGTTTCAGAGCACAGCCTCCCGTCAGGTTCCCCTCGGTGCGAGACGGCGGCGGCCTCACAAACACCCTGTGCCAGTAATCCCACTGCTGAAAGGACTCGGCTTTTCTTCGCAGCTCACCTCTGACATGTGGCTGACTACACTTGCCTTTCAAAACACTGAGGCTAAACCCTCTGCAAATAAAGTGACCGCGGGACCTACGCCTGCCTCCTTAATTGAAATGTGCCTCCCGCAAATGTCTCAACACCGAGGGCAGGTTGATTCCCGGCTCCGGAGCAGGACGGGCAGAGAAGTTTAGGGAAAGGCAGGACAAACACAAGCCAAAGGAAAGGGGTTACGAGCCGAGCGAGGTGGAACGTAGGTAGGTGGGAAGGGAGAGGGATCATTCCCCTTATCCCGGGTAATATAATGCAACATAAAGCAGAATCAATCTTAATATTCACAACACAGCCAATACCCTAGTGCTTAGCTGTCAGCAGGAACTGAAGTGGATCCCCGGTAGCAAAGAAACCCTTGGACATAAAGCACCATAATTCACAGAGAACCGCTCACTCCGGGCTCCACAGCTCACATTTGCAATGATTTCACGTTGGGTTGTTTTCGTCCAGTTTTATTTTTTCAGTGTGGAATTAAGCAGAACTGTTGAGTATCACATAGAGCTAAAAAGCCAGGCAATGGTTTTAGCTATATGTGAATAAATGGCTATTCATTTTTAAATCCAGTCACAATAAATGTTTTTGTTATTGTTAGATGTTCTTATTCTCATTAAATTTTATTCTCATTAAATGTCCTTGTTCTCATAATACAAAGCAGAACACTTTGCAAATTTTCTTCTTTAAACAAACAAAAAAATTCTATAAATTCAGTGATGTGAAAAAATTGCAAAAAACCTCCTAAAATGCCTACTAGAAAAACACAGAGTTTATTCCTGTCCTGTTATTATAGATGACAAAAAAAAAAAAACCTGTACTTTTGCGATGATTTTTGAGAATTGTGGCGTTTAAAAACCCAGCTGCCCGGGAGGCGCCGGAGCAGCGCCGGGCACAGCAGCGGGGTCGGGGCGCGCACGGCGGGGCCGCCTGGGGCTCGGCCGGGCGCCCCCGCCCCTCACAAAGCTCCCGGTCCGCTCCCGGGGTTCAAACGCGCGGTCACACGGCCCCGGGATGTCTTTCACACACCGCCTGACGGTAACGCGGCAGCGCGGGCGCTCCGGGGCCGCGGGGGCCGCGAGGGGGGACCCCCCGAGCCATTTCCCGGCGCTCCCGCCGCCTCACGGACCGCCGGGTGCCCCCGGCCCCGCGGGGCTCCCCCGGCCCGGCCCGGCCCCCGCCCCCGGCGGCGTGAGGGGCGCCGGGCCCGGCGCGGCGCGAGGCGGGAGCGCTAAGATGGCTGCGGCGGCGGCGGCGGCGCGGGCGGCCCGTACCTGTTTTCTCCTTGATCTCGCAGAGGACGCTGAACAGGGCGGGTTTCATCCTGTGGCAGTTCAAGGCGTGTTTCCTGCAAGAGAGCACAGGACAAGCGGTTAGCGCCGGGCTCCAGCAACATGGCGCCGTCCCCAGCCCCGCGCTCGGGCCGCTCGCCCCCCGGCCGGAGGTCCCGGGGCCGCGGGCAGCGAGGGCCGGCCGGAACCTCCCTCATCCCGCTTCACTTTCATGGAAATTATCTTTGTGCAAACACCGCCCGAACGAGGGGGAAAAACCACCCCCCTTGTCCCCGTCCTGCGATATTAGAACTGATTTATTAAGGAGATTGGGGGGGGGGCGGGGGGAGGTGTACAGAGTTAACATTGTTTTTGTATTTATTGTGATTTAACACAGCCAGGGTTTGGTTTGGGTTTTATTCACACACACACACCCTCTCCTTGCAGCAATATCTGGTCAGATTTATAATTCATCTGCTGCCGCTTTGAGACAAGAAAAGAAAGAAAGAGGCAAAGTTGTACTTTGAGGGATGGCCGGACAGACAGACGGATGGACGGCGGCGCCAAGGCCGGTATCCAGCGGGCAGTGTCCAGCGGGAGCGGGCACGATAGCCACAGCCTCCCGCGCACCGCAGTGACGGCAGAACCATCGCACACTTCTACATTTATTACATCTATTTTTTTTTTCTTTTTAAGGAAAGAAATTAAATAGCAACTTGGCTCTGCCTCGGATGCTGGTTAATTTCTCTTACGGCCCCAAGAAGTTGCTCTTAATTGTGAGACTCCGGGTCTCTGCAGAGGAGCAGGAAGGAGAGAAACAAAAACCACACACACACACCAAAAATAATTTAAAAAAATAATAATATTAATAATAATTTTTTTAAAAGACAAGGTTTAATTAGACGAAACCAACTTTGCTTGTGCCTCATCCAGGCTTTGGTCAGTGATGGTCATGATCTGATGGAGGATGTCGCCGATGTCCTGCTTCCTGCCGTCGCCGTCAGCCCCTTCGTGTCCGTGGGGAGGCGGCAGGGCCATGCCCCCCTGCACCGAGTGCCCGGCCAGGTTCACGCCGGCCAGAGTCTGCAGCATCCTGGACTGATCGTCCATGGCTCCGGGCCGGGCCGCGCTCCGGGCGGTCACGGCAGCGCCTGCCCCGCTCAGTCCCAGTGCCGCGCTCCTGGCCGCGCTCTGCACACACACCACGAAAAAAGGGAAAAAAAAAAAAAAGCCAAACAAAACAATAACAAAAAAAAATGTAGTATTTGTGTTTTGACCGGATCTCAGCTGTTTATTCCACTCTCTTCTCCTTCCCAGGGCAGTAAATCACTCTCTTCTTTAGTTACAATCTTCTTTCATCATCATCATATTGGTGCCTCGGATAAATGAGCTGAGCAGATTTCTGTGAGGTTCTCCTGGTACAATCTTCCTCCAAAGCTTTTTTTTTTTTCCTTTTAAATTTTTATTGTTGCTTTTTATGTCTTTCCCCACTTGTCCAAAAATCTTCTTTGCAAAAAGGCAAAATTAAAAAAAAAAATAAAATACAAAATCAAAAAAACTCGCTTTCAAATCCTTCAGAAGTTGGGAGGGTGCAAACAGCAAAAAACCACAACAAACCAGCGAACACCCCCACCCCCAAATTGCAACATAAAAAAGCCAAGAAAACACAATCACAGAGGGAAAAAAAAAAATTAATCGCCCTCCCCCCCAAATAACAAACGATCCCAAGTCTGTGCACGGGGGTGAGACAGCAGCAATCAAAAGTTTGAACTTGTGCAAAGAAAAGAGCGGAAATAACGGGGAAAGAACTGTAAAAAAATTAATTACACACTCTCTGCAAAGCAATGTGCAAAAATATCGGCCCGCCGGAATTTATGAGCCCCGCGCCCGGTGCCCGCGCGTGTTTTATGTTGTTTGATGGCCGCTCCGGTGAGGGATTGACAGGCTGCCAACGCCACTCACTCACCGCAGACGTGTCACCCTGTGAAGGAGCCGAGCGGCGCGCGAGAGGGAGCGGAGCGCCGGCCCCGCCCCGCCCGCCGGCCCCGCCCCGCCCGGCCCGGCCCCGCCCCGCCGCCCGGCCCCGCCGCCCCGCCCCGCCCCGCCCCGCGCGGGGCCCCGCCCGCCCCGGGCCGCGCGCGCGGCCTTCCCGCCGGGCCCAGCGGCGCCCGCGCTCCCGGGGCGGGCGGGAGGCGGCGGCCTCGTGCTGGAGCGACGGGCGCGGCGGCCAATCGGTGTGCGGGCGGGACGGGCGCTGGGTGCGGCAATGACCAATCAACGCGCGCAGCGAGGCACCGTGCCCGCCCGCCCTGCCCCGGGCACCGCCCCCGGCTGAGGAACTTGTGATTGGGCCGTTCGAACGGTCGCGTGGGCGGGGCGAGCGGCCCGGGCCCCGCCCGCGTTGCCGTGGTGACGGCGGGCCGGGGCCGCGCGGTCCCGCCGGGCCGGGCCCCGAACTCCCGGGGCAGGCCGGGTCCCCCCGGGACCGGCAGCTGCGGCGGTGTGAGGGAACCCCGGTGCCTCCCGAACTCCCGGGGCAGGCCGGGTCCCCCTTGGGACCGGAGCTGCGGCGGCGAGAGGGAGACCCGGTGCCTCCCGAACTCCCGGGGGCCAGGGGGAGGCCGGGTCCCCCCGGGGCCGGAGGTGCGGCGGTGTGAGGGAGACCCGGTGCCTTCCGAACTCCCGGGGCAGGCCGGGTCCCCCCGACGCCGGAGCTGCGGCGGTGTGAGGGAGCCCCGGTGCCTCCCGAACTCCCGGGGCAGGCCGGGTCCCCCTTGGGGCCGGCAGCTGCGGCGGTGTGAGGGAACCCCGGTGCCTCCCGAACTCCCGGGGCAGGCCGGGTCCCCCCGAGGCCGGAGCTGCGGCGGTGTGAGGGAGCCCCGGTGCCTCCCGAACTCTCGGGGCAGGCCGGGTCCCCCCTGGGGCCGGCAGCTGCGGCGGTGTGAGGGAACCCCGGTGCCTCCCGAACTCCCGGGGCACGCCGGGTCCCCCTTGGGGCCGGCAGCTGCGGCGGTGTGAGGGAACCCCGGTGCCTCCCGAACTCCCGGCAGGCCGGCAGCTTCGGCCGTGTGATGCAGCCCCGGCGCACGATGGAGGGTCCCGGGCCGGTGTGTGATGCAGCCCGTGCCTTGTGCGGGACAGAACAGGAGCCTTTGGCACAGCCCGCGGCTCAGGCCGTGCGTTACCGGGGCTAATTGCAAATTATCTCTTTGTAAATCTGCACAGAACCGCAGAGATGGGAAGAGAAAAAAACACAGGCACACCAACACTTCCTTCTCCTAAGAGGTGACCTGAAGATCGTGGCCACCCTCAGACTGTCCTCACGTGGGACACTGCCCCCGTTCACTCCAGCTTCCTTCAGCTCATTCCATTTTGCTCACGCTTTGGGTGATGTTAACACACAGCCTCCGTAGAGACCTCTCAGGGAAACCGCCTGTCGGTGCAATGGAGAGGCACAGCGGCAGTTCAGAGGATCCTTAATTTGCTGTATGCGCTCTGTCTGTGATGGACACTCAGCGGAGCCATGCCCAAACTCAACCCTCATCCTCATCTAACCTTGCTGGTCCTCATCTAACCTTGCTGGTGGTGTGGCGAATGCCTCAGGCTTGGCACGGGTCAGGCAGAGCTCCCGGCTGCCCCCAGCCCCACACCTTCACTTGGGCCCTGGCCGTCACTGGAACCCTTTAGCCAACTGGCCACACGTGCCTGGTACAGATGGTCTCATTGTAAATTAATTCACGTTTCAATCCCTTTACATCTTTACTTGACCAATGTCTGCCTTGAGCCAATGACTTTTCAGGGTCATCCAGTTTTACTAAGAATGCTACCCCACACGCATTTTAAGATCGGTGTTATTGTGAATATTTCAGAGATGCATTTGCCCCCTGAGAGTGAAGTGTCACGGATGGAACGGGCAGTTCTCCCAGCCCCTGACCCTGCCAAACGGGACACTGCTCCCTGAGCCCTGCAGGGACCTGCTCGGCCTCACCACATCAGTGAAAGCTGCTGCTTTGGGTGACTTTTTGCACTGTTTTAGGAGGCCAAGTCTGGTTAGTGCAGAGCTCTGGGCTCTGCCAGGGACTCCGTGTGACATTCCCTGTGCTGGAGCAGCTCCGGCTCTGACTGTCACTGCATTCTTGCCAGTGAGTGGTACTGCTCCTCACGGGCCCTGGGTGCATTTGTGCCATGCTGTCCTTCTCAAAGGCAGATGTTTGATGTGTGCAACTGCTCAGACTGCCAGGTTAGCCCTTCCTCAGGGATCAACCAGACTCCTCACTGGCTGGAAATTGTGGAGGCTGCAGCAGCAAGCCTGGAAAGGTGTCAGGGACACACGGCCAGCAGGGCAGGGAC
Source organism: Catharus ustulatus (assembly GCF_009819885.2). Classification (NCBI taxonomy): domain Eukaryota; kingdom Metazoa; phylum Chordata; class Aves; order Passeriformes; family Turdidae; genus Catharus; species Catharus ustulatus. The sequence continues at coordinate 10,614,871 of NC_046241.1, read as the reverse complement.
ATGAGCCCTGGGAACACCTGGGAACATCTGGGAACATCTGCAGCTGCAGGAGGCGAGAGGAGCGGGCCGGGGGTGGCTCCCCTGCTCGCCCCGGGCGCTGCTCACGGCTTGGGGCACGGGCAGCGCTGTAATCGCTGGGTTTAATGTTCATCCCTTCGCATTTGTACACCCAGCGCTACCTGCCTGCTTTCCTTCAAAGCCACCAAATAAACACGACCGTCACGGTGGTTTTAGCAAGAAATTAGGAATAAACCCGGTGCGATCCCATGAGAAAAGCCTCCCTGTGTGTCGCCGTGCGGCACCGGCGAGCGCCGCACCCCGCGGGTGTCCCCGGTGCCATCGCGGGGCGCCGGGGCTGGGTGCCGGTGCGCACTGGAGCCGTGCCCCGCCGCCGGTGCCACCAGGCCGGGTCGGCCCGGGCTACAGAGAGCCCCGGGACCGCCGCTCCGCCCGCTCCGCCCGTTCCGCGCCGTCATTTCCGCGGCCGCGGCGCTTCCGGGTCGCGCGCGGCCCCGCGCCCGTCGCGCCGGACCCGGACCCGGAAGCGGCTGCGCGGCCCCGCGGCGGCGGCGCCGGTAAGTGCGGGGCGGGGGGCGGTCGGGGCTGCGGCTGCCGGGGCTGCCCTGGCTGTCAGAGCCCCCGGGGCTCCGGGTGCCGCCGGCGGCTGTCAGCCTGCCCGGGACGCGGCTCGGCGGCACCGGGGCTCCCCCGGGCGCAGGCGGGGCCGCTGCCGCGGGGTCCGGGCGCGCGTCCCGGCGGCGGGGCGGGAGCAGCGCGGGGCAAACGGAGCGGGGCCGGCTCCGTCCGCCAGCGATGGGTGCCGGGGGACAGCGGAGCGCGGCCGGACCGCCAGGGACGGGCACGGTCCGGCAGGAATCCCCGGGTGCCCCGCGGGTGGCACGGGCTGTGTGCCGGTCACTCCATCCTGGTGCCCGTGTCCCTGTCACATCCCCCTGCCCCGTCCCCTGGCTGCTCCTGACTGCCAGCTGCTCCCGGTGGGCGCTCTGAGCACCGTCACACCCAAATGCCCTCCTGGACGGGACTCTGGGTTCTGCCCCAGCGCCGTCAGCACCGTGAGCAGCGCAGGAGCGGCGGGGAACGGGAACGGTGTCCCGAGACTCAGCCACGAGCTGATTTCTGGGCTAGTGGAAGTTGGGTGATTCACTAAACAGAGATGCCAGAGCCACGCTTGGATGTCCTGAGCCTGTTCTACACGATTTTAGACATGGGGGGTTTACTAGGTAGATACAAGACTGGGAATTAGACTCTCTCAGTTACTTTTCCAAATTCAGAACAGCTCCATTCACGGACACTTTTTTGGGTTAGATTAAAAATAAATTGAGATCAGCATGTACGTATAGACTTGTACAGAAATAACTGAAGCAAGGAGAACCAATTTAGTGCATTTCTCTATCAGTCATGTTTCAGGTCTTCCTCGTAAGAGCCTTTGCTCATCTGTTTGGTAAATTTTCACTCAGTTGCAATCATGTTTCAGGTCTGTTGTAAGACCCTTTGCTCATCTGCTTGGTAAATTTTCACTCAGTTGCAATCATGTTTCAGGTCTTTCTGGTAAGACCCTTTGCTCGTCTGCTTGGTAAATTTTCACTCAGTTGCAATCATGTTTCAGGTCTTTCTCGTAAGACCCTTTGCTCATCTGTTGGGTAAATTTTCACTCAGTTGCAATCATGTTTCACGTCTTTGTTGTAAGACCCTTTGCTCATCTGCTTGGTAAATTTTCACTCAGTTGCAACAAGTACCAAATATAAAATAACAACACATATTAAAATAACAAGTACCAGCTAAGTTCTTGTTGTGCATTTCCTTTGGATCAGTGAAGGCCTCGGCAGGTGAAGCAGCCTGGCACAGGGATGTGTGTTATGTGAAATTTTCCCAGCCATTCGAAGCTGTAAGCATGAAAAGCACACACCTGTATGGAAAGGTTAGTTATGGCAACAAATGGCACGGCAAGTGCACAGCATGGTCACGTTCCCATGCAGGAGCACCCCATCTCCTGTATGGCCGCTCTTTTTGGAGATCACGCAATCACTGAGGTTGGAAAAAGCCTCTGAGATCATCGAGTCCAGCCTCTGAGTCACCACTACCACCTTGTCATCCAGAGCAGAGCACTGAGTGCCATGTCCAGTCATTCCTTGAACACCTCAGGGCTGGTGATTCCAGCACCTCCCTGGGCAGCCCCTTCCACCCCCGACAGCCCTTTCCGTGAAGAAATTCCTTCTGCTGTCCAGGGGCAAATGGCACTGGCTGAGAGATGGGGATGGAGCTCAGGCTCTCTTCATTTCTTGCTGTTGCTGGTGGAAGGGGCAGGTGGAGCTGTGGGAGCAGAGCCCTGGTGGCCCCCAGGGGCTCTCACAGGGGTGTTGGGGCTGTCACAGTGTTGGTGACCCTGCCCCACGCCTGGGACCCTGCTCAGGTGCTGCAGCAGCAGCTCTGCAGGGCTCTTCTGTTAGTGCCTGTGACACAGACTCCAGGCTACTTAAACCTCAACTCTGTGTGCATGTGTGTGAGTGAGGAGCTCTGTCAGACTGTGGTGCCTTCTCGTTCACTGTCAGCTCCGTTTGGTATTGCACACAGCACAAGGGCAGCCCCTACCTTGTTTGCTTATTGCCTGAGAAGTGTTGTATCTAAGTGCATTATTCTGAAAGCAAAACAAAGCTCTGTGAAGATGTTTTGTGTGCTCTTGAAAGAGACAGACCCAAAATTAAAAGCCGGAGGAACGGGGGATTCATCTTTTACTGAAGAAATGTGAATCTGTCCAGTTCCATTTGACATAAAGTCCCAAAGGGGCTGAAGGTCTCAGGCATTTTTAAGGAGGTCTGATCATCATGAGTGCTTCTCATGGGGACCTTTGTGTATGTAAAACCCTAACACAGCAGCATCCCTCTCCATAGCAAACAGGCAAAAAGACAAAATGGTGAAGCTTTCTGTTTGTTCTGTTTTTATAAGATTGAAGCTTGTATAGGTGTTTATAAAATTTATTCATTTTTCTAGGCTCTTGAATATCACACTGAGAACTGTGAAAATAGGAGCTGTAGTCTAATATTTGAGCAATCCTAGCCTGTACTTTCATTCTCCGCTCTACAAGAAGATATTTTATTCATCACAGAATCCCAGAGTGGTTTGAGTGGGACAGAGCTCAAAGCACCTCCAGTGCCACCCCTGCTATGGCAGGGACACCTCCCACTGTCCCATTGCTCCAATCCCAGTGTCCAACCTGGCCTTGGGCACTGCCAGGGATCCAGGGGCAGCCACAGCTGCTCTGGGCACCCTGTGCCAGCCCTGCCCACCCTGCCAGGGAACAATTCCTGCCCAAATCCCACCCAGCCCTGCCTCTGGCAGTGGGATCCATTCCCTGTGTCCTGTCTCTCCAGACTCTGGTATGCAGTGTCTCTCCATCTTTCCTGTAGACTCCCTGCAGATGCTGGAAGGCTGCAGCTGGGTCACTCCTGGGCTTTCTCTTCTCCAGGCTGAGCAATCCCAATTCTCTGAGCCCTTCCTCATAGCAGAGGTGCTCCGTCCCTCTGATCATTTCTGTGGCCTCTTCCAGACCCGCTCCAACAGGTTGATGGCCTTGAGGAGTGTTCAAGCTCAGTGAATTGTCTTTAAAACATTTTAGGCGTATGAGTGATGAGAAATGTTCCACGGAAAAGCACCTTTTTTTGAAAGTGTTCCTTCCCAATTTTCTGTGCAAAAGTCCCATCAGCTTCACCTTCTCCTGGACAGGGACTGCTGTTCCCCTGGAGAAGAGTGTTCAGCAGGAATAAAAGTAAAATGAATGTCACAATGTGTTATTTACAAGTCCCTCTGGTTTTGTTTCGTTATTTTAAAGCCAGCAGCAGTTAAGCCTCAAAACTGAACTGAGATGCTCAGATATTTTTTCTGGGTAGTGATTCTCCCGCTGTGAAATTGGGTCACAGGGGTTCCGGGGTTGTGGGTCATCCCAGTGTGACACTGCAGCTGTGCTGCGTGTCAGGGAATGCCTGCAGACAGCATGAAAAACCAAGCTTAATCAGAGACATTAAAAATTAAGCCAAGTGTTTGCACATATTTAGATGAGGCAGAGCCCAGGCAAGGCGCGGCGCTCGGAGCGGCCTCGATCGCAGCGTTCAGCACAATATCTGAATGAAAAATGACAACACTTTGTCATCTGTTCAAATTGATATTGCACTCTCGGCAGTGACAGCTGAAAAGGCCCACAGGTGCCATATAAAGAGGTGACCATGTTGTCATATTTCATTTAGGCATCCCTCTGCAAAGCCATAATTACCTAATTAGGTTGTTAATTAGGAGATTAGCATTTCGCTATATTGATAGAATGCTCTTTGCAGGCAAGAGTCTAGATACAGATTTGTCTGCCTTAATTTATAATCTCTGCATTTTTTTATACTTATTTATTTGCTTAAAATCTTGATGCAAGATTTCTCAGGTTAGCAGAGAATCAACTTGTCTGCAATTAAACAAAGATTTGACAAGATCAGGAAGGAGAAGAGTGAACACTTCCCATACATACCCCAATATTTCCCCCCCACCTAAAGCTCAGTAATTAAAATATTGGAATTGGTGTAATTTGCATCCTGATTAGTATGACAACAAAAGTATAGCCAAATTCCAAGCAGTTCAGAAATACAGAGCTAATGCCAGATTGATTTACAGGTCTGGAAATGAACAAATAATTTGTTGGAAGTTGTGTGTAGTGTAGTGTTTGCTCATCATAACTTCCCAATTCCAGTCTCTCTTGTGAGAGAGCCTCTTTATATGACTGTAAATGATTATTTCCTTTTTAATGATAGGACCAGAGTGTGAGTGACAGCTTCTGCAGATAAGTATTCACTCTTAAATGCACTTGAGCTTTTGCTGAAACATAAACTTGAATGTTCATATATTTCAGTTCACTTTCCTTTATCCTGCCTGCCCAGGATCTGTCTGTGTTTGAGGGGGTTGATTATTTGTGCTGCTGCAAATGCAGATAACCAGAACCATTTCTTGTGCAATTGCAGACAGAAGTTGACTGGGAAATTATTTCATATAACCTGAATCATAAATTTTGAAGTATGTTCGTGCCGTCCTGTTCCTGCTTATATGATGTTGGGGGAAAAATCAATTTTTAATTCTAATCTGCCTATCTTTTTCATTAGTTTTTAAAGATCACTTTAAAGAGCTAATGTCAAAGAGGTGTTTGAGCACAGGGACTATAGAAGCCCTTGAATGATAACATGACCTGCAATGGTATATAATTTTTCCAGCTTGCTCTCTTTTGAGTTTGTTAGTAATTGTCTTGGATCCAAATTGTACCTTCCACAAGTTGTGTCTTTGGAATATTTTAGTTTGCTTTGAATAGGGCTTTGATTGTTTATTACTTCCTTAAGGAGGAGAGTCAATTTAAACATATCAAAACAAACAAACAATAAACAAAAACAAGTTACAGCTTTGCAGAACATGAGGACGGAAGGGGTTTTTCCCCCCTGCTTCTCACTTCTTACTTTTATAATTTAGAGAGGAAGACACATTGCAGGAACCTGCTTGAGAGTTTTATGGAAAATTTGAAACTGCTTTTAGCCATTTGAACTGGAGGACTCTTAAAATCATTCCATTAAAATTGGTGGGACTTCAACGTTGTACCTCTTTCCTGCACAGAATGTTATTAGTTGCTGACAGCTTTCTCTGATTTTATTGTTTCTTGTGGCTTATTTAGAGGTCTGTGTATTTCAAAGCATGGAAGGCAAAAATATCAACCCATCATGTGAGGAAAATGCTTCCTGTGAGATGCCACGGGAAGGTGGCAGTGGTTTGTCAGTTCGGGTGCTGGTGGCAGCACAGGGCACCTGGGGGAGTGGCAGGTTCTGACCTGGAGCCTGTGGCCTCTGGGGACAGGACAGGGTGTGGGAGCGCCTGTTGGCTCTGGTGTCACCTCACCCAGTAAACTCCAATCCTGCTGGAAGATGTGTCAGGATGTGCAGAGGGAGCAGGGCAGGGGTGCAGGGGATGGCAGGGCAGCTCTGGGGCAGTGACAGGCACCGTGTGCTGGGCAGTGGGAGCGAGGCATTCTGTCAAACTCCACTGTGTGTGTTTAAACAAACCCAGAAAATCCGTTCCAAAATAGCTGTGTGCTCCCCAGAGTGAGGAAAGCTGCTCTCAGCATTTTTCACGCTCAAGGTCAAACGTTTCCTCTGCACACAGCGGTGAGCTGGGCTGGCACTCGGCTCATGGCTCCGTCCCACCAGCCAGTGGGTCCAGCAGGAGCAGGTTCCAGCTGTGCCTGCTGCTCTGGCACGGGCTGGGATGGATGGGAGGGATGGGATGGATGGGAGGGATGGCAGCAGTGAGGTTCAGCGTGTCCTTTCCCCTAATCTTGCCCTTGCTTTGGTATCTCGTTGTCACCTCGTGCAGGTGAACATGCAGATATGATGCTCTGTGTGGGGCGTCGGTGGGGAACAGGAAAGCGAGACAATCTTTATTTAAATAATTGCAGTACATCAAGCAAGCAGGAGGGTCACAGGAACAGTTAACATGTTGTGATGATGAAGTTGCCTCCCGAAATTCAGCTGTGTTAGCTGTGTGTTTAAGGTAGAGCCTGCGTAGCTGCAGATCCTTTTCCAAGACCTTTGTGTCACCTCCTGGGAGCGGAGTCGTTTGTTAGCGCGCTCTGCATTCCTCATTGTGTGCCGGGTTATGAATGAGCCTGATCTGCATAAAGCCCTGCTCCTCTCGCTGGGAGAGTCTAGCGATGCCATAAATATAGCTGTGGGGTACTGGAAGAGCAATACTGCTGATAAAAATAGTAGACTGAGATGCAGCTGTCTGATTGTGGCACGGAGTTCCTGTCAATGCTGGCGAGGCGTTGAGCCTCTCGATGGTGAGTTTGACATCCTTGGGATGCTCTGTGAGCACCAGGCTGTGGGGCTGTGCTCCCCAGGCACCTGGGGCACTGCACAGAGCCAGGAGGGGCACAGGCAGCATCCACTCCCTGTGTTGATCACACAGTGTGCAGAAAGTTAAATAGGTGAGTAATAAAGATCAGGAAGGAAGTGCAGATCTCTGTCCAGATGTGTGATCAATCACCGGTATTTGCCAATCAGAACATCATCCAAACCCCAGCCTGTGTATCCTGTTGTACAGAAATACCAAACTCTGAAATTCTGGAGATTCACATTGTCTCTTCAGTTGTAGTGTTTGCACAGAGCATGTTTGACAGCTGCCTGCAAAGTGGTTTATTCAATTATTATTCGTATAGCACAAGTATTAGAAGAACATTTATTTCTTGTTTATGATTAAAGAATGTATAAGATGCTGGTGCTTACAAGGTCCCTGAGTTCCATTAAATTCGGCTCCTCCGTGAGGATGTGGTGATGGTGTGTGGGTGTGCTGGCAGATCTCAGCAGATCTAGAAATTGATTTTGGATCTGCGATTCTGCTGGAACCTTCAAGGTGTTTGTGTAAAGGTTTGCAAAACTGAACTTTGCTTCTCTGAGTTCTCTCTCACTGCAAGTCACTGTTCTTCAGAGTGGGTCTGTGCCTTTATCAGCAGGAGGAACTGGTTGGAATTCTGTAGGCTACAGCTACTAAATATGGCATCAAAACCTGAACTGTATTTGGGGCTCTAAACTATATTTTTTAAAATTTTAAGGATATTAACTGTTCAGAGAGTTTCCAGTTAGCATTAATATGTTGATAAATTAGCTTTAATGTATCTTTACAAAAATTCTGAAGAGGAGGAAATAAAAATATGTTTGTGTTAAACTTGTAGAGTTTCCAGCACTTTCTCAGCGTTCAGGTCTATGGGAAAAGCAGTTGCACGTGAGTTGGGAAGAAGCTTGGCTGATTTAGCACACGAATGTTAATGGCAGGAAGTCGGGGTGCAGAGTATAAAGGTAAAACTCTCGCATCTGCTGTTACATGTTGTTAACTCCCTCAGCAGACATTAAATCATTTCAAGTACAATAATAGTGTGGGAGGTAAATTAACTAACCATTAACAATCTTATAAATACACAATTAACATGCCAACATTTATATGACACATTGATGGGGCAGCAGTAATTTTTGATTGGGAGTTTGCAGACCTTTCCGATGCCTGAGGCTGTTTTTTATTTAAACAAGTTTTTGCCAATTGCAGGTGCATGTGGCCTTTCCTAATCAGTGAGTAGAAATAATTCAATTTGAAGAACATTCTCAACACGTGTTTTTTGTGCTGTCCATGAGCTGTGCTTGGTTGTGCCTGTGTTTTTTGATGCACAGTGTGCAGGTGCAGGTGAGAGCCCTGGACTCATGGATGCTGCCTTTGGGTGGGACATTTACCTTGTGGCTTCTGCTGTGGAGGACAGTGAGAACTCCCCCAGGAGCAGCCCCACTTTGATGGGAGGAGGCAGAAAAAAGCAGTGTGGAGTTGTGGTGCTGCCCAGGCTGGCAGGAGCCTCTGCAGGTCCATCCAGCCCCCACCCCCAGGCAGGGCCAGCAGAGCTCCAGGCTGTGTCCAGCTGGGCTTTGAGGGTCTGTAAGGACCCTGCTGGAGCGAATTTCACCAACAGCATAACTTATTCCAAGGTGTGCTAACAGCAGTGTGTTAATAACCAGCAGCGTGTCAGGTTTGTTTCTCTACCATTCATTTATTGAATTTGTTTTTGCTGCTAGGTCTGTTGCTTAATGTAATAATTCTGAATTTGTCTATATTTTTTAAAGCAGAAAGGGCACAGTCTCTGAAAAAACCTTGCAATATTTGCAGACGAGGGAGAAATAAAGTTTAAAATTCTGAAGGCTGTAAGTCCCTGTGTTTTGGGGTTGTCATCAGTGGATGCCCATGTTTGCTGGGAGGGAGGACGCTGGTAGGGATGGAGCCTTTGCAATCTACAATAAACCTCCAAAATTTTGCTTTTGTCATTGTTGGATGAGTGTCCAAATGAAGGTTTACTTTTGCTTCCAACTGTCTAAATGCAGAAGCTGCTCCGTGGGCCCCTTTCCCTTTGGAAAAAAAGGGGACACAGCAAAATGCATCTGCTGGTCCTGGAACAAACCTGGCTGCTCCATTTCTTTCTCTCCCCTCTGTTAAAATGTCTCAGGAGAAGGCCAGCTGCCTTTAGCAGATTTTCATGGGATGCAGCTTCATGTGATTTGAAAAGCATTTTTGCAAGCAGCATGGACAGGGGCTTGCTTTTGTTCTGAGTTCAAAATCCCAAACACACACACACAGAGCTCTATAAAGTTAAAGTGTTTTTCTCTGATTAGAAGAGAAGTGGGGATTTCAAACTCCTGGAATTTAGGTCTAGTCTTGCCCTGTGTGCCCCTCAGGTGGAGGTGTCCCCGCAGCTCCTGCTGCTCACTGCATGAACAAGAATAATTTTATTTTTTTTTCCTTTTTAGATTATTTTCAGCAAGTCATTTTATTGATACAGCTCACCCCACAGCTCCAGTGCCAGCTTTGGGAGGGGGTAGAACTCCTGGAGCAGGGCCAGGCAGGGCATGGAGCTGCCCCTTTCTAAGCTAGACCAGGTTTGACTTAGATTGACACAACTACAAACCCACAGCTACAGAAAAATCAGACAACAACGTGAGCATGGTCTGGGTTTTGTGGTTTGGGTTTTTTTTCCCTTTTCCTTTTTGCCCTCTACTTTGTTTCAAAAGGCCACTTGAGTGCTCTGAATGAAATATCTTAGGTAAGTGGCAATTACTGTTCTTAAAGTGCTTTAGAGCTCAGGCGTGTGGTATTTGGTCACAGAGCTTTCTGTGCCACAGCAGTTGCCCTGTGTGAAGCACCATGCAGCAGCAGATGTTCAGTACTCTGCCCTGAGACACTAATCTCTTCATATTTAAATTTTTCCTGGAAATACAAAACCTGAAGAGGGTCTGTAGTAAGTGATCAAAAAGTCACTGTGTGGATGCAGCAGCAAAACAGCAACACAGTTATGATGGGTGAAAAGAAATCCAAACCCCTGTTGGTTTTGTGACTGGATTAGCTGGAGCAGGCAGATGTTTCTGTTCTGTGTTCTGCCATCCCCCTGTGCAGCCCTGTGGGTATTTTGCCTTTCTGCAGCCCTGTGTGTAGAGCCCTGGGACCTGTCTGCAGGTGTCTCTGTTCTGTTGTCCTGGGACTTGGGTTTCGAGCTGTCCTCCAACCCCTGTTCCTCAGTGGATCTCAGCAGAAGTGGAGCAGAATTCAGGAGTTTGCCCTGGGTCAGTCAGGGTTTGTGCACCCCAAAGAGTGACCTTCAGAACGGGGTTTGAGCTGGTTTGTTGGCAGGATTTTTGTTCCTAAAACAGTGTGTACGTTATTTGCAGGTACGTGTGCCCATGCAGCAAGATGGAGAGGAGATAGTAGAGTGAGGAGGTGCCCTGTGACAGCATGGCTTTCCTGGACAACCCCACCATCATCCTGGCGCACATCCGGCAGTCGCACGTCACCAGCGATGACACGGGCATGTGCGAGATGGTGCTGATCGACCACGACGTGGACCTGGAGAAGTTCAACCCCTGCTCCGCCTTCGGGGACAGCGGGCCAGAGCCGCAGGGCAGCAACGGGGACACTCAGGGCTATGTCTATTCCCAATCTGTCGACATTACCTCAAGCTGGGACTTTGGGATCAGGAGGCGATCCAACACAGGTGCGTGGTGATTTCACACCCGCTGGCTCTGCACAAACCAGAGCTGCTGTGGGGGCTGCCAAACCTCTCTTGTAGTGTGGAGACCTGTAAACTTTATTTTTGGTCCCTAGTGGTTGTTCTACCAGGACCTGAGAGTGCTGATGTGGATCAGCCATCTCTCAGGAGCTCACATCAGCCAGCAAAGACCGGAGCCTTGCTTGTGTTCCACAAGAATCTTTATTTCATGCCAAGGGTGGTCAAGCAGGATTCTCCCAGAACAAAGGACAGACAGTCATATTTATAAGTTCAGGGGGGATTCACACTACAGCCAATAAAAGTTTATACAAAGAACAGCATCCAATCTAAGTGAGAAGTTCTAAAGGTGAACTGACCAATTACACAAACTAATTTCTAACCAATTATCTTCCAAAGTATTAGAGAGTGACCAAATTCTTAAGGAATTTGGCTCAACCTTGGTATCTAGGATACCTTATCTATTATAGCAAGTTCCAGGGGCCAGGGGAAGATGGCTTTGGAGGAATTGTATCATCCACAGAGGCCCTTTTGTAGAAGATACCTAATGATTCAGGTACTTTAGTGTGCTGTCAACTGAGCCTTAATTGCTGTTTTACCTGTTCCTGTGCAGAGGAACATCGAGGTAGTCAGTTTTATATATATATAAAAATTCAAATTGTGAAGACATCAAATCTGAATCCAAAGTACATGAGCAGTCTTTGATATCTCTATTGTTACTGTCTGGAGGGGTGTTAACTTTTGAACAGGATAGTTATTTTCTGAGAAAAAATCTGCCTAGTGAGGCATCAAATGTATTTGTAATAAAAGAGAGGAATTAAGTCTGATGTGAGCCAACAAAGGGAATGATTTGTCTGTATTTTGTCTCCTGAAGTTTTATTTCTGAGAAAAACCTTGAGGTAGGGTTTAAGGTACCAAATTAGAAAGTTTAAGGATGAACACCTTTGCAAAGTACACTCATTTTGTCGTGACTGACTGAAAGCTCTCCCATGTGCTGTTCCATCCAAGGGATATCCAGACTCCTGCTGCACCTGAGGAATGTTTTGAGCAGGAGTTCAGTGAGTAAAATATAGACAGAGGGTTGGTGTGCAGTGGTCAGTACTGATCTCTTTTTTTCTGTTTCTGTATATTTTTTAAAATGATTTCTGCAGGTATTATAACACCACCTAGAGCCCAGAAAGCACCTCTGTGCTCTGCTTCACCAGGAAAATGTGTGTGGTGGTGGAGATGCTGAAATGCCTTTCACAAGCAGGAAGCTGTGAAAGGTTCCAGAAAAACCAGGGCACTGATCTCCTGCAGCAGAGAGTGAGGCTTGGAAATAAGCTGAGCTTAGAGCCCAGCCTGGCAGGAAGATGTGCTGGGAACCCAGGGCTGGGGGAGCTCAGGCCACGCTGCAGCTCAGCAGGAGGGAGAGGCAAAGCTTGAAGATTTATAGAATTACTGCAGGACATTATTCTGAAGGCTGGTTTCACCAGGGAGCAGGCTGATGGAACAATCTCCGTTTGAATTCTCGTTTGAAGCCATTTCAGGTGCCAGCTGGGGGCACGTTCTGAGGTCAGGGTTGGGAGCAGATTTTCTGCCCCAGCTCTGGGTGGCAGGAGGAGAGGTCAGTGTTGGTGAGCAGCAGCTCCCCAGGCCAGGAGCCAGGGCTCAGCTCCGTGCTGACCATCAGTGAAACCTCCACTGCCTTAGGTCAGAGACATTCTTCACACTGAAACTTTCCCTGGCTGCCTGTCACAGGGAGCCTTGAACAATTCCCAGTCTGAGAGGTGCTGCCCATTCCATCTGACTGCAGCTCAGACCCACAGTGAAAGGTTCCTTGTGATCAGCTGTAGGTGCAGCAGGATGGAGCCAGGGACACCTGTCCTGACAGGGGATGGAAATACCAAACAGCATAAAAACATGCATTGTTCTCATTTCTGGTCTACAGGTTTTCCTTTATCCTTTGTTTACCTGCTCATCTAACAGATCTTGTATCATAGCTCGTTTGGAATAAAGGGTTTTGGAAGGTAATTTGAGTTACAGTGTGGGCAGTGCTAGTACAAATGTGGAGCTTTTCCTTCAGAATAAAATATCTGTGCTACACCAGTGTTTTGCCAATATTTAAACTTATGAGGAGGGATATTTTTTTTATTTCATCAAGAAGAAGTTACTTAGAGGTGTTCAGATTCTAGCATTGTGTAAATGGGAGGTACTTATCAAGATCCTTATTTTGCTTGTTCCTTAAACTGCTTGTTACAGCTGTGAAACCTCAAAGGAGTATTTTTTATCAGTTCCCTGATTGACAGTTTTTATGGGGAAAAAAAACTTACTTCCTTGTCCCCAGTGCAGTTCAAAGAGCTAAATGTAAAAGAATCATAACAGAAGGGATATAAGGAATGATGTTTTTTAGTTGCTGAAAAGGCTCAGAGAACTCCAATTGTATCCAAAAATTGTCAGAGTAATTTAGCATTTTAGAATCTCTTCTACAAACCCGTTTTAGTTAATGAATTATCTCAATACATCAAAATTGCTAATAAATCCAGCAAATTGTTTCCTTTGGGGATCAGCACTGTTGGTTCTATTTCCCACTCTAATCTGCTCATTCTGAGTGGGCACTTCACCATTCACTGTTTCTTGGGGTCACTTGGGTGGCTCCCATCAGGTTTTCTCCCCAGGGAAGCTCTTACTGTTTACACAAAAGGTAATTTAAGTTGTTTGGTACCCTGGGCTGCAAGTTCTTTGCTATCAGAACTGTTTGGGGCTTTTTTTCCCAACCATATTTTGAAGATGGAGTCAAAATATATGTAAAGGAATATTATATTCATTTTAGGATTTGACTAATGTTGTGAAGATACAAATCATTTATTTTACTACCTATAAACTGTTTCAGCCTACTGAAGAAAAAGCTGTGCTAATTTATATCGCTTTGACATTTTATAATTTTCATGATTTTTAGATAAAGGATTTTATATTTAAAACTTTAATAGTCTAGTCTGAGTTCATTTATCTTTAATTTTTGAAACGGGTAGAGTAATTCATAACAGTAATTTTATTCCTGTAATGTAATATTCACTTCAGTTCATTTGTGCATTAAAATTCCTTTAAGACCGTTATTAATGATTTATATAATGAAATGTCATATTAATCACAGAAGTTTTCACATTTTATTATTCTCTTCCATGTTAATACTATCTTTATGATCTCTATTAATGTTTTATATCCTCTAATTTCAATTATAAATCAAGAACATTTTCATGTTTTTGTTGGTATTTGCTTTTCAGGGGTGCCACCTTTAAAATTTTATGACTTTTTTCCCTACATATGCAGTATAAAACATCTTTATTCATATAAAGGTAGTTAATTATGTCTTTGTTTATAGTAAACTTTCATTGACAAACTTATAGTTGTAATATTTCTTTTCAAGCTCAGAGACTAGAACGTCTGCGGAAAGAGAGACAAAATCAAATAAAATGCAAAAACATTCAGTGGAAAGACAGAAATACTTCTTACTCAGGTAAAAGAAAATATCTTTTGTTTTCCTGCTGTTTTTTATTCCTGCCTTTGATGGCTACAGCATTTGCAGTTTGTAATTTTTCCCTGGGGTTTCAAGGCACAGAGGAAATGCCAATTCTTTGTGCTGTCCTGGGGGTTCCAGCCACGCTCTCCACAGGGGTAATAAAGCAAAGGAGAGCAAAAGGTGTTGGACAGGCAGCTTGGCCTGGACTTCTGGGGGGGCTGCTTTGGGTTTTGCACTCTGGTGTTGGTGTGTTTGTCACCCAGGGCAGGACAGAGCTCTCGTGGGGTGGGGACAGGGCAGCACTGCAGGCTCTGCACCCCAAATCAGCATCAGAGCCCCCTGAGACTGCCCAGCCTTTTCCAGCAGCATCTGGCACACTGGCTGGGATGGAGGATTTTGTGGAGTTTGCTTGTGCAGAGTGTTTTTGTAGGTACTTTGTTAGATAAGGTGCAAATCTTAAGAAAGGAAGGGTATATGTATGATCTACATAAATGCAAGCATAATAAATGCTGGCTTAGCTTATCTGGCCTTCCCTTGGTAAAACTATTATCACTGATTTCTCAAAAAATATTAAATTCTATTGTTGTTAATTATATAATTAAGTATTTGTGACTGGATGTTCTACATAGTTTCAATTGTAATATATGAAATTTACACATCTGTCTCAATTTTCCCATTTTTGAGCTCAAGCTAGTTTCTATTTCTGTTGTATTTGACACACATTCAAACCTTTGTATGGTCTGTCATGCCTACTTCTTTCAAAATTTGTGTATATCTTAATGAGGACCCTCTGTAATCTCCCTTTTTTGCCTAATTCCTCATATCTCCATGGCTGTCATTTGCAGAACATTCTCCAGCTCTGTAATATCTTTTTCAGAGGAGTGAACAAAGCTGCTCACACGAGCAGCACGGTCGCACTAATCCTTAATTCAGTGTTCAGCTGTGTTGGATACCCCTGTTAATGCATTCTGAAATGTTTTTGCCTTTCTCCTTCTGTAAGCAGAGTTGTAGGTTTTAAAGGTTAATCTACCATAACCTCCAACTCTTTGCTCAGTATTTTATAGCATTTGGCCAATGATGATGCAAATCTCTCTCCTGTGTCTCGTGCACTGTGAGCTGGCTCAGGCTCTGGTTCCTGCACAGCTTTTGTGGTTCCTGGGGGCTCTGTGGGGACACAGCTGGGGACATCCCCTGCACACACATCTGGGGACATTCCCTGCACACACATCTGGGGACATCCCCTGCACACACATCTGGGGACATCCCTTCCCTGCACACACATCTGGGGACATCCCTGCACACACACATCTGGGGACATCCCGTCCCTGCACACACATCTGGGGACATCCCTTCCCTGCACACACATCTGGGGACATCCCCTGCACACACACATCTGGGGACATCCCTTCCCTGCACACACACATCTGGGGACATCCCCTGCACACACACATCTGGGGACATCCCCTGCACACACATCTGGGGACATCCCTGCACACACACATCTGGGGACATCCCTTCCCTGCACACGCATCTGGGGACATTTCCTGCACACACATCTGGGGACATCCCTTCCCTGCACACACATCTGGGGACATCCCCTGCGCACACAGCTGGGGACATCCCCTGCACACACATCTGGGGACATCCCCTGCACACACATCTGGGGACATCCCCTGCACACACACATCTGGGGACATCCCCTGCACACACATCTGGGGACATCCCTGCCCTGCACACACATCTGGGGACATTCCCTGCACACACAGCTGGGGACATTCCCTGCACACACAGCTGGGGACATCCCTTCCCTGCCCTGCAGTCACATCTGGGGACATCCCTTCCCTCCTGTCATCATCTGTCCCCAGCAGCCACACTCGTCCCCTCTGAGGAATGTGCTGGCATTGCAGCCACATGGATCAGTCCCTGCCTGCTGCAGAGCAGATTTAAATAAAAAAATAAATAAGTTACACAAAAACTCCAGGCACTCAGGGTCTGTTGGCAGAGCTGGTTTCCCTTCTTTGCTGAGCCACTGAGAGCTGAGGTTTCTCCCTTGCATGAACAGCACTGCAGCAAGGAGAAGGAGGAGCCCTTAAGGATATCCTCTGTACATCTCACATTCCTTCATTCCAGAGTATATAAAGTGCAAATTAACAATCTAAGGAAATCCTTCCAGATCTTGCATTCACCCCATACAGAATAGCAGTGGATAAAAACTTGCTTTTTCACTTGTACAAGTAAAACCTTTGTGTTGGATTCCAAAGTCCTTTCCAAGCACCTGAGAATTATCAGTTAAAGGTAATACTCCAGCATGATGCTTTAGATTATTTTAAAAAACAATAAACAGGTATAAGAGCTTGTTGAGAAACCAGAACAACCTAATGGAGTTAAAGTGGCCACATTGAAAAGGATTAAATCAAGCTTTTTTGGTTAATTGCAGCCTCTCACAAGCCCTGGGGATCTCTCAGTGCCAGCATTTAGCACCTCTGCCAACTGCCTGGATTTTAAGGCAATCTGCTGATAAAAACAAATGGAGCTCTTGCCTAGTTGTCACTTGGCAGGTTTTAATTTTGCTCTCCAAGATATGAACCCACTCGCTGCAGATCAAGTGCTGGGTCATTCTGCCCTGGGAGCAGTTGCCTTTCCCTGGAGAAGCAAGATGTAAATGTGTGAGCTGTGAGGGAATCCAGGGGCTGGGCGAGCTGGGGTTGGCTCTGGGCACTGATTGATGGGGGCTGGGGGCTCCTGGTTCCTGGAGCAGATGTGGGAAACCTTGTCCAGCTGAAGTCACAGCTCCTGCAGGTGAGACCCTTTGTGCTGATGTGCTGAAACACCCCAGGCTCTGTCCTGATTTCTTACTGGCCTTGGAACATAAGAAGTCAAATTTTTTAGATTTTTTAAGTATGTCTGTAAATTGGAAGTTGAGTTGTTGTTGGAAATTCAGCTGTGCACTTTCTTCACATAAAAAGGCTTTTATGAGCCTTCACAGACCTCACAAAGACCTCCTGAACTCGGATCCCCTTTGTTTTTAGAAACCTTTTTTGTTTTTATTGTTCGGGCTGTGGATCTGGCATGGTGGTTTCGGGTTTGACATTTCCATTTAATCCAGTCTGCCCTGAGCAGTGAGATGCAGAGATGCTGCTGTGGGCTGGGTGTCACTGCAGTGGTGCTGTCCTTGCTGTGGCACCGTGCCACGTGCTGCAGCCTGCTGGGAGCTGTGCTCCTCATCTGGCAGCTGCTCTTTTCCTTCCTTTCCCTGCTCGTTCAGGAGAAAGACCAGGAATGTGCCACTCTCCTGATTTTTATCCTGACTTGAGTGGATCTTGCACTGATCAGTTTTATTCTTTGTGTAGGAAAAACTCAGCTTTTTCTCAGCTTAACCAGGAGCATCCTTCAAACTTCTTAATGGTGTCATGTCTTTGGGCTATGGAAGAGTGGTGGTAGATCCTGCCCTGCTGAAGCATTTGTTGGTTTATTTATTTGATTTTGTGCTCCCTGTTATGATGTTATCTCTGTGCTGAGCAGCAGCCTCTGCACATCCCCTCATGTGATGCCTCTAATCTCTTTTGTGATCTGCAGCAGAGGAGCTGAGCTCACTGTTTGAAAAGAAGAATTTCAGAGTGAAGTCCCCATGTTCTGGGAAGCAGTCCATCCTCTCTGTGAGACTGGAGCAGTGTCCCCTGCAGCTCAACAACCCCTTCAACGAGTACTCCAAGTTTGATGGCAAGGTGAGTGCCTGGGGTTTCTCTGTGCCTGGCTGAGGCCACCAGGAGCTGGCAGTGGTGATCTGGAATGGCAAATGTGGTGGTTCCAGGGTCACCAAACCATTTCTCCTGTCTCCATTCCAAAGTCCTTTAGTGTGACACTCCTGGGACGTCTCTCTGGAGTTGATGGTCAGACCCATTGTATAAATAATTAATTACTTGGCATTTAAAAAAATCCAGAACTGTTTGTCTGTCCACATCACAGCACTTGCTGAATATTCCATGATTCATGTCTTTGTCCTCTGTGCTCTGCTGAGAGTGGGAGAAGCCATGGTGGGTGTTGAGGGTGGAAAACTGAAGTTCCAATAGGTTAGAATCTGAAGCAAAAAGAAGCACTAATCAATGTATTTCTGCACCAGTGCTGATTTGTGTAACACAGGAGGAGGTTGGCTGCAGACCTGGCAGGTCATGGGGGTCAGGAGATGGATCTGGTGTCACTCAGATTTGGGGATAAATGTCTTCCCTGCACTCCATATTGTCAAATATTTTCCTCTGTCATCAACTCTCAAAACTGAAATGTAAACATTGGTGTGATGGATCATTGTCATTTTGTTCCAAAACAAGTATAAATACTCCACAGATCTGTTTTCTCCTGGATTTGTTTGTGGAATCTCCTGTGGGAGGATGGAGTTTGAGCTTCATTACCATCGTGATGGAAGAATTTCATATTCTGTTAGGTGTTCTTGAAGTGGAAAGTCAGATCTGTAATTCCACTGACAGTTCTAGGAGTATCTGGAGTATTTGTGAAATGGTAACCTTTAGTCTATAAAGTTCATGTGCAAAAGCTCCTCTATTGTGATTTTATATTTTTTAGCATGTGGCAATTAGTGCTAATTCAGGTTTTCACAATTCCTGGCCTCATTAATGAGTGACAGCAGCCCTTTCATGCTTTTTTTCCTAAACTCCAGGTTTGTTGTGCTTGTGCCACGAAATTTCAGTTGGACAAACATTTAAATGAACTCTCATGTCATGTGTAGGGGAACTAAAAATCAAATAGTTCTTCATTAAGAGAATTCTATTACAATTCAGTCACGTTCAAGTCTCAGAAACTTGAGGAACTTCAGCATTTTTGCTTCTGTCTTTGATAATCCAAGCCAATCTTTACTGTATTAATTGTATTTGTCTACTGAAGTCAGGTACCTTTAGCAGGGGTTTGGTTCACTGGAGCAAGTTCCACTCTTTGAGTCAGTTTGGGAGGGTAAGGAAATACCTCAGTGCCACTCAGTTGTGATTTGCAGGGTCTGATACAAATTATCTCAGTTGTGATCTGCAAATCAAAATGCCTTTTTACAATCCAAAATAATTGAATGGCCATTTTGTTAAGGTATAATCTTACTCTATTAATTTTAACACCATTGTTTCTGTTACTCTGTCAGTGTATCAATAGTTTGCATGTAAAGTTTATTCTCTGTAGTTCTGTATGTTCTGTCTAGTTTAATGCTTGCCTGACCATCTGAGATACAGAAGAAACACAGTCCAGCTGTGAGTTATTTTACTTCAGTTCTCGTGTATTTTCAGTCAGTAAAAACACAAAAAATCAAAAAATTGAGCTTTAAAAAATTATTTTTAGTGACGTAGCATATGTCTTGTATTTCCTTTTATTGATAATAGATGAGCAGTATTTCACAGAAATATAATTCTTTCAGGGAATAGTGCATGACTTATTTACATAATTAACAGAGCCGTGTATCTCTGGGGGAAATGGAACATAATTGGGGGGAGGCAGGGGGGCGAGGAGGGGCTGGGGGCCTAATTAAACATGTCTTAAAAACACCCTACTTAATTATGTATTTACTCAGGGGGGCACAGTGGCTCTCAAATCCTTAAGGCTGCAAGCAGGGCTGTGGTTTGTAATATTTGAGGTTGGTGGGAAGATCTCAGGCTGCTCAGTCCCACTCAGTTCCCAGGGCTGTGAGAGCTCTGTGCTCCTCATCCCTCTGCTCCCTGACCTGAAATCCAGCAAATCCTCCCCTGGCATGGATTCTGATCACTTCAGACCAGCCCTGCCAGCCTGGGCACTGCTCACATCCTGCAGGTGTTCTGCCAGATTTAGTGGCTTTTTCACAACCACTTCTGTGATTTTATGAAATAGTAAAATTTTAAAGCACTCTAATTTCTTCCTGTCCTGATCACTTAATTAATTATCAAAACAGTGGAGAATATGGCTTGTGAAATACAACTGCAGTGAAGGCATTCTGAGCAGCTCAGAATCCACACAACTTGCCCCACCACTGCCCAGGACACATTTCTGGTTTTCTGTTCATGGAAAAACTTCAGCTCCTAACACAAACCACACATACAGTAACTACTCTCAACTCTATCTTCAACTTTTTCCCTAAATAGTTAATCTCAGCTCTCATGTTTTGTGAAGTACTTCTTGGCTGATAAATCTTGTACACTCTTTCTAAGACTTTTATATTGAAATAACCTTTAGTTCTTTATCATTCCTTCAGGTTGTTGGAACAGCAAACAAGTTGAAGGCTTAAATCCCTAGCAAAATTGATTTATTTTGTCTGCATGCCAATTCAGTTATCACCCATTTGATAAATAAATTAATATATATTTCTGTTTTGATTGGAAAATCAAGTTTTGGCAGTTCATTGTTCCAGTGAGGTGATGAGTGATTTCAGTGACCCAGCTGATCCCAATGTT